>NC_061513.1:141550198-141667972 GCF_022539505.1 Lolium rigidum | reverse complement strand
TAAATGGTGAAGTGTCGTGTAGTCGACGTTCACACGACACCACTAGAAGAATAACACCACAACTTAAATATCATAACATTGAATATTACTCAACCATAGTTCACTACTAACAATTAGACTTCACCCATGTCCTCAAGAACTAAACGAACTACTCACGAGACATCATATGGAACATGATCGGAGGTGATATGATGATGAATAACAATCTGAACATAGACCTTGGTTCAATGGTTTCACTCAATAGCATAAACAACAAGTAGAAATCAGTATCGGGAGAGTTTCCCCTATCAAACAATCAAGATCAAACCCAAATTGCTACAGCGGTGACGATGTCCGGCGGTGGAGATGGCGGTGATGATGGTGGAGATGATGATGATGGTGATGGAGATGATGTCCAGCTCGATGGCGGTGACGATGGCGTCGATTTCCCCCTCCGGGAGGGAATTTCCCCGGCGGATTCCTGCCCGCCGGAGAGCTCTTTTCTCTCTGGTGTTCTCCGCCCCGCAGAGGCGGCTGTAACCCTTCGTGAGGATTCCTCTGTGGCTTCGGTCTTCGGGACGAAGGGTTTCGCGAAGAAAAGGAGGCGAAAGAGGCCGAGGGGCTCCACACCACATGGTGGCGCGGCCAGGCCATGGGCCGCGCCACCCTATGGTGTGGGCCCACCCTGGGTCCAGCTGGCTCCCCTTCCGGCTTCCTCCGTCATCCGGAAAAATAGGATTTTCTCGTAAAACTTCCTTCCACGAGTTGATCTTCCGAAATATCGCATCCCGACGGTGCTTTTTCCAGCAGAATCCTGGCTCCGGTGCTCAATCTCCAAATAATCATGAAACATGCAAAATAGATGAAATAACATAAGTATTGTGTCCCAATATGAAATATATCAATGAATAACAGCAAATTATGATATAAAATAGTGATGCAAATTGGACGTATCAGCATCCCCAAGCTTAGATGCTTGAGTCTTCTTAAAATATGCAGGGATGAACCACGGGGGCATCCCCAAGCTTAGACTTTTCACTCTTCTTGATCATATTGTATCATCCTCCTCTCTTGATCCTTGAAAACTTCCTCCACACCAAACTCAAAACAAACTCATTAGAGGGTTAGTGCATAATCAAAAATTCACATAGTCAGAGGTGACACAATCATTCTTAACACTTCTGGACAATGCACAAAGCTACTGAAAGTTAATGGAACAAAGAAATCCATCCAACATAGCAAAACAAGCAGTGCGAAATAAAAGGCAGAATCTGTCAAAACAGAACAGTCCGTAAAGGAGAATTTTTTAGAGGCACTTAACTTGCTCAGATGAAAATACTCAAATTGAATGAAAGTTACGTACATATCTGAGGATCACTCACGTAAATTGGCAGATGTTTCTGAGTTACCTACAGAGAATACTACTCAAATTCGTGACAGCAAGAAATCTGTTTCTGCGCAGTAATCCAAATCTAGTATCAACTTTACTATCAAAGACTTTACTTGGCACAACAATGCAATAAAATAAAGATAAGGAGAGGTTGCTACAGTAGTAACAACTTCCAAGACACAACAAAACAAAGTAGCAAAATAAAAACATGGGTTATCTCCCAAGAAGTGCTTTCTTTATAGCCATTAAGATGGGCTCGAGCAATTTTAATGATGATGCTCTCATAAGGATGAGAGTTGAAGCAAAGAGAGCATCAAAAAGCAAGTATGAAACAAATTTAAGCCTAACCCACTTCCTATGAGAAGGAATCTTGTACACAAATAAATTCATGAGGAGCAAAGTGACAAGCATAGGAAGATAAAACACGAGTAACTTCAAGATTCTCAACATAAAGAGGGGAAACTTAATATTATTAAGATGCATATAACCGTGTTTCCCTCTCCCATAATAACTTTCAGTAGCATCATTGATGAAATCCACAATATACCCATCACTTAAAACATTCTTATCATGGTTCATATGCATAAAAGTATCATTAATTTTGGCATAAGAAGAGTTCTTCTCATTAATAGTAATTGGAGCAAGATTATTATCAAGAATTTGAACATGGTAAACAAGTTGCATACTAAGGGAATTGTTTTAGCAATCCAATCATAACTATGACAAGTTTCATAAGGATAGTTATAACCTATATCATAGCATTCTCTATAATAATCATCAAAGATTGGAGGCATAGTGTCATCATAAGAAATAGAATAGTTATCTTTCACAGTATGTTCATCTGTGACCATACCATCGTTGTTACTAGAAGGAGATGTATCAAACATATAATGATCAGTAGCAAAAGGATTTTCAAACACCTCATCCCCAAGCTTAGAGCTTTCTATATCATTATGGGAGGAAGCATGGATAGTACGATACTATGGCAATTATTAACATCATCATTTTCAGAATTAGTTTCCCGAGAGATTTCCAATATCAAAAGTAGTGTGCTCTTTCAAATCATGATCACTAATGTAGGTAAAGGGCATAGGAAGATCATTGTACTCAGATTCATTATCATAATAATCATTAGGAGCAACATACTTACGGTTACCTATCGTTATCTCATACACGCGGGGATATGTCGTTACCTCTTTCTCTTTATTCCCCTTCTTCTTCTTCGTTCCTCTTCTTCTTCTTCTTCTTCTTCTTCTTCTTCTTCTCTTCCTTCTCCTCGTTCCCTTCTTTAGGAGGAAGAGGCTTGAAGGGAGGCTCCTCCACATAACTTGATTTATTTCCAGAAACAATAGAAGAAACTTGGGAGGATTCCTCCTTTTCATTAATAAGTTCAAAACACACAGCGGTCCTATCATATTTTGGCAAAGTGTCATCTTCTAAAATATTTTGTATGTAAGTATTTGTATGGCAATTATCAATGCAATAAGAAAAACACCCACGCAGGACATCATCAATATCAAGATCACTCATATGTAACAAAGAGATTTTTCTTGATAACTCTTCACACCACAAAAATAAAGTAAGTTCATCATGCTGATTAGGAGTAATTTCATCATCACAATACAAATTTGCAGCACTCATGGGGTTCGAATTATCATTGGAGGAGCATTGAAAATTAAAATGACCCACTCTATGGCAAAGTTCACAAATAAAAGGATAGATGGCACAAACCTTTTTACCAAGATCATCTAGAGCCCTAGACCACTTTCTAGTTTTTTCATTCATATGATGGATACAATATTCAGCTTCGATTTGCTTAATTCCACAAGGTCTATGCATTCCACAAAAATTAACATGCTTATAAGAAATAGTATTTTCAAAAGTTTGGGCATGCTTATTGCAATCATTAATAACAGTTTCATCCTTCATGCAAGCGTCTTTAAAAGGTTCATGATACTTATCAAAATTCTTCCTAGGCAATTCAAAATGAGAGGCAAAAGCTTTATAAAGATTTGCAACAACTTGAGAGTCAAGACCATAAGTAGCACTCATATTTCGAATTTTATCGGTATCCATAAAAGTTTCAATGCATTCATAATCATAATTTATACCTGACTCTTTACCTTTGTTGTTCTCCCATCCTTCAGTATTCTCCTGAATCCGATCCAGAAGGTCCCTTTTAAACTCTTCTTCATTGCGTGTAAATGATCCAGAACAAGTAGTATCCGGCAAGGTTTTATCTTGAAAAGAAAGTCTTGCATAGAAATTATCAATGATGATATTACCAGGAAGCTCATGAATGGGGCATTTGAGCATTAAAGACTTCAATCTCTCCCATGCTTGGGCAATACTCTCTCCATCATGAGGCCAGAAATTATATATGCGATTCCGGTCTTTGTGAATTTCACTTGGAGGATAGAATTTAGAGTAAAATAGAGGCACAATATCCTTCCAATCAAGAGAATGCCCATCCTTCAGCAGTTTGTACCAATGCGCCGCTTTACCAGACAGCGACATAGAGAATAGTTTCTTCTTCACTTCATCCATAGAGATACCTGCACACTTGAATAACCCGCATAATTCATGCAAAAAAAGTAAATGATCTCCAGGATGGACAATTCCATCCCCTTCATAGCGGTTATCCATAACATGTTCAATAATTTTCATAGGTATTTTATACGGAATACTTTCAGCAGGTGGATTTAAAATATCAGAAGCATCATTAGAGTTATCGCATATGGGAGATAAAGTATTATCAGAGCAAATTGTCTCCCCTAAAGATGGGAAGCTAAAAAGATCACAAAAACTAGCTTCCCCAAGCTTAGACTTCTCCATAGCATTAGCAGTAATTGCATTCATACTAATAACATTGCTACTATCATGCAAATAAGGTTCCATAGGTTTTTTAATTTTCGCATCAAACAATTCATATCTTAACTCGGGAAATAGATTAAAAAGCTCATTGTTGTTTTCCATTATGCCTAACTAGTGAAAAATAAAAACAAGAAACAAAAAGATGCAATTGCAGGATCTAAAGGAAATAGCTTCGAGCACTCACACACCGGCAACAATGCTAGGAAATAGCTTAGTAGTCGGAGGATGTGAATACCTTTTACCTTACCTCCCCGGCAACGGCGCCAGAAAATAGCTTGATGTCTACGCACGCTTCTTTTCCTGTAGACGGTGTTGGGCCTCCAAGAGCAGAGGTTTGTAGAACAGCAGCAAGTTTCCCTTAAGTGAATCACCCAAGGTTTATCGAACTCGGGGAGGAAGAGGTCAAAGATATCCCTCTCAAGCAACCCTCGCAATCACGATACAAGAAGTCTCTTGTGTCCCCAACACACCTAATACACTTGTCGGATGTATAGGTGCACTAGTTCGGCGAAGAGATAGTGAAATACAAGTGGTATAGATGATGGTAATATGAGTGGTAAGTAACAGATGCTGAAATAGTAAATAACGGCAGCGAGTAAACATGCAAGCGTGGGAGGCAATATAAGCGGAGTAACTTCGATGTTTGGAAACAAGGCCTAGGGATCATACTTTCACTAGTGGACACTCTCAACATTGATCACATAACTGAATAAACAAATACTACTTTCTCTACACTCTCTTGTTGGATGACAAACACCATTAATTGTGTAGGGCTACAAGAGCACCTCAATGCCGGAGTTAACAAGCTCCACAACATTCGATGTTCATATTTAAATAACCTTAGAGTGCATGATAGACCATTGCAATTATACCGAGTACTAACATAGCATGCACACTGTCAACATCAGCTATGAAAGGGGGAATAGATCACATCAATACTATCATAGTAATAGTTAACTCCATAATCTACAAGAGATTACAATCATAACCTATGCCAAGTACTACATGATGCACACACTTGTCACCATTACATCATGGAGGAGGAATAGACTACTTTAATAACATCACTAGAGTAGCACATAGATGATATTCAACTAGATCACAAAGAGAGAGATGAACCACATAGCTACGGTAGAGCCCTCAGCCTCGGGGAGAACTACTCCCTCCTCATCATAGGAGACAACGATGGCGATGAAGATGGCGGTGGTGTCGATGGAGATGACTCCGGGGGCAATTCCCCGTCCCGGCAGGGTGCCGGAACAGAGACTTCTGTCCCCCGAATTGGAGTTTCGCGATGGCGGCGGCTCTGGAAGGTTTTCTGGTGTTTCGTCAATCGGTGTCGAAGATTTAGGTCACGAAGGCTTTTATAGGCGGAGAGTCGGAGTCGGAGGGGTCCGGGGCAGCCGCACACATAGGGGGCGCGCCCCTCTGGGCCGCGCCGCCACCATGTGTGGTGGCCCCGGGCCTCTCCTCCGGCCCCTCTTCGGTGTTCCGGAGCTTCGTGGAACAATAAGATATTGGGCGTTGATTTCGTCCGATTCCGAGAATATTTCCTTACTAGGATTTCTGAAACCAAAAACAGCAGAAAACAAGAACTGGCACTTCGGCATCTCGTCAATAGGTTAGTTCCGGAAAATGCATAATAATGACATAAAGTGTATATAAAACATGTGAGTATCATCATAAAAGTAGCATGGAACATAAGAAATTATAGATACGTTTGAGACGTATCAAGTAGCATAATGAATTTTAAGCAATTGGATAATGAACATGTTGCTCAAGCATGGGAGAGAATGAAATCTTTGGTAAAGAATTGCCCTACCCATGGACTGACTACTTGGATGATCATCCAAACCTTCTATGCAGGATTGAATTTTTCTTCGCGGAACCTATTAGATTCAGCTACTTGGAGGTACCTTTATGTCCATCACTTTGGGGGCGGCAACAAAGCTTCTTGATAATATGATGATCAATTACTACGAATGGCACACTTGAAAGGGCTCCACAAGGTAAGAAGGTAAATTCTGTTGAAGAAACCTCCTCCTTGAGTGATAAGATTGATGCTATTATGTCTATGCTTGTGAATGGTAGATCTAATGTTGATCCTAATAATGTTCCTTTAGCTTCATTGGTTGCTCAAGAAGATCATGTTGATGTGAACTTCATTAAAAATAATAATTTCAACAACAATGCTTATAGGAATAATTCTGGTAACAACTATAGGCCATATCCTTCTATTAATGGTAATGGTTATGGTAATTCTTATGGTAATTCTTACAACAATAATAGGAGTGTACCCCCTGGTCTTGAAGCCATGCTTAAAGAATTTATTAGTACGTAAACATGCTTTTAACAAATCTGTTGAAGAAAAGCTTGGTAAAATTGATGTTCTTGCTTCTAAGGTTGATAGTCTTGCCTCGATGTTGATCTTTTAAAATTGAAAGTTATGCCTAAAGAAGATAAAGATATTAAGTCATTTGCTACAGCAAACGCCATCCAAGTTCGAATTAATGAGAATATTAGATTGATGGCTGAATTGCATGCTAGGTGGGAAAGAGAAGAAAAACTAGCTAAAGAGAACAATGTAGCTAAAGTTTGGACTATTACCACCACTAGTAATGTTGATGCTTCACATGTTGCTAAACCTCCTACTATCAATGGTAAAATAATTGGTGTTAGCAATGTTTCTACTCCTTGTGCAAAGCGTGCAAAATTGCCTGAAACTGCTGAAACTGCTAAAACTGCTGAAATTGTTTGTGATAAAACTGCTGAAATTTTTCAAAATATTGGGGACAATGATCCCATTACTGTAGATCATAATGGTTTAGATTTTGATGATTGTCACATCTCTGAAGTTATTAAGTTCTTACAAAAACTTGCTAGAAGTCCCAATGCTAGTGCTATAAATTTGGCCTTTACAAAACATATTACAAATGCTCTCATAAAAGCTAGAGAAGAGAAACTAAAACTTGAAACTTCTATTCCTAGGAAGTTAGAAGATGGTTGGGAGCCCATCATTAATATGAAGGTCAATGATTTTGATTGTAATGCTTTATGTGATCTTGGTGCAAGTATTTCTGTTATGCCTAAGAAAATCTATGATATGCTTGACTTGCCACCATTGAAAAATTGTTATTTGGATGTTAATCTTGCTGATAATGCTATAAAGAAACCTTTGGGGAGGATTGATAATGTTCGCATTATGGTTAACAATAACCTTGTCCCCGTTGATTTTGTTGTCTTGGATATTGAATGCAATGCATCTTGTCCCATTATATTGGGAAGACCTTTTCTTCGAACTGTTGGTGCTATCACTAGTAGGAAAACCCTTATAGGCAAAGCTTAGTTCTGTGGCGCACCAAAATAAATGCGCCACAGAAATATTTTTTGTGGCGCACGAGGAAGAATGCGCCACAAAAATAAGCTATTTTTGTGGCGCACTACCGTGCCGTGCGCCACAGAAATTATGTGGGGCCCACATCCTGCCACCACCAATAATTAGTGTAGGTATTTCTGTGGCGCACATGACTTGCTGCGCCACAGAAATAAGTGTTTCTGTGGCGCACCTGCTCTGGTGCGCCACAGAAGTAGTTGATTCTGTGGCGCACTTGTGCTTGTGCGCCACAGAAGTAGTTGATTCTGTGGCGCACTTGTGCTGGTGCGCCACAGAAATAGCGCCTTCTATAACCACCCGTACCCCCTCCCCCCCCCCCTACTTCTTCCTCCTCCACCCCTCTTCCTCTCCCTCGCGCGCCGCCGCCCGTACTTCTTCCTCCTCCACCCCTCTTCCTCTCCCTCGCGCGCCGCCGCCCGTACTTCCTCGTCCACCCCTCTTCCTCTCCCTCGCGCGCCGCTGCCTTCCATGGTGAGCGTGGCTGTCGTCGTCGCCGCCGCCGCCTCCTTCCTCCGCGAGGGCCGCATGCCGCCACGCTCCACCCATCCCCGCCACCAGCAGCACAAGCCGCTGCGGCGTGGAGGAGGAGGGCGGCCGCCGCATGGAGGAGGAGGGGCCGGCTCCGCGTCAAGGAGGAGGAGCCGCCGCCCCTGCCATCATCGTCGACCTCCTCGTCCACCCCTACCCGGCCCCTCCCTCTTCCTCTACCCGGCCGCTCCTCCAACAGCATCGTCGGTGAGCTCCACCTCTCCCCTCCCCTCCCTCTTCCTCTCCCGTGCGGGCACAAAGTGCTCGACGAAATTACTTTGTCGGATTGAGTGATATGGCTACTTGCTTGTTTGCTCTCCAAATTACCAAGTGATATGGCTACTTGCTTGTTTGCTCTCCAAATTACTTTGTCGGATTTAAATGTCCTCTCGGATCATTTGCAATAGTCCGGTGCATCGTTAATTATGCATTTCATTTATCTGGTTAGTTTAACTTGATTGATTAGATAAATGAGATGAACTGCTGAGCGATAATGATCTCATGGATGGACTGGATGTAGCTAGAGGGTTGCCAATCATTGATTGGGTACCCTAGCTCATGCTCGAGCCCTATTGGGTTATGATGCGGTGGCTTAGTGAATGTTCCTATGGGTTTGAGGTAGCCACGACAGCCTTTATGTTGTCCAAGGGTGGCTCCCCTTTACTCGTGGCTCGTTGTTGTGACTCTCTCATGCTATCTGGTTGATCCATGACTAGATTACCGAGTAGCTTTTGTCGTTGAAAACAAAATAGACATTTAAATGTCTATATTCTGATGGTATAACTAGTCGTGTGGTGCTAGGTGAGTTTGGATGGCTAGTTAGGGATTAATCCATGTTGGATTTCTCCGGTAGTGTCACCATACCGACATACCAATGTTCCCTTGGTGATTTCCTTCGGCTGATCTTCAGTTTGCTTCCACCAAATGGCTTAGTAGCCGGATGATGATACAAACCGGGTATTCTACCCATTTTGGCCTGGCAAGCATGTGGTGACTCACCGGCCTGTGTGTGTCTGTTGGGCATGCACACCGCCCGGTGAGCTGTTTGGCTGTGTGTGTGTGTAGCCTGGCTTGGGACTTGGGTTGACTCCAATATTAAAAATGTCTCCCAAATATGGAGACAAACATTTTAACATTACCCCAATGATCTTCAAATGTTTTGCATGCTCTGTTAGGCCTTAATTGATGCCTTATGATCCAAATTACTATATTATTGGATTGAGTGATATGGCTATCGCTTGTTTGCTCTCCAAATTACCAAGTGATGAATATATAATCCCTTTGGAGCATTTGCCCCATGCTATATATGTGTATTTGACCATGCTTATGATGGATTTCTTTTAAGGACTCTAGCTAGATTAGAGGGGAAAAAGTTGCTGCTTTGTTGCCTATGATAATGGATCATAAAATGTTTCCCTTTGTCCCCTGGTTGCCTCCTTAATTGATGCCTTATGATCCAAATTACTATATTATTGGATTGAGTGATATGGCTACTGCTTGTTTGCTCTCCAAATTACCAAGTGATGAATATATAATCCCTTTGGAGCATCTGCCCCATGCTATATATGTGTATTTGACCATGCTTATGATGGATTTCTTTTAAGGACTCTAGCTAGATTAGAGGGGAAAAAGTTGCTGCTTTGTTGCCTATGATAATGGATCATAAAATGTTTCCCTTTGTCCCCCGGTTGCCTCCTTAATTGATGCCTTATGATCCAAATTACTATATTATTGGATTGAGTGATATGGCTACTGCTTGTTTGCTCTCCAAATTACCAAGTGATGAATATATAATCCCTTTGGAGCATCTGCCCCATGCTATATATATGTGTATTTGACCATGCTTATGATGGATTTCTTTTAAGGACTCTAGCTAGATTAGAGGGGAAAAAGTTGCTGCTTTGTTGCCTATGATAATGGATCATCAAATGTTTCCCTTTGTCCCTAGTTGCCTCCTTAATTGATGCCTTATGATCCAAATGACCCAAGTCCCTTGCATGATCCCATTTGTCCCTAATGTTGCTTAAGATGAATAAATTCCCTCTAATCACCATTTGGAGATCAAGACTAGTTCTTGATTTCCATTAGCTAGACTCCAATATTAAAAATGTCTCCCAAATATGGAGACAAACATTTTAACATTACCCCAAGTGATTTACTTGTCGATGATTAGATGGTTGGTCGATCACTCGTACACTCGGGGTGGAGCAAGTGAGGCTTGGTGTGATGGCACAAATATCAATATCTTGTGCATCCTACCTGGCCTCACTTACTCCATCCCTGGATGTTAATATTTGTTTCGACCAACAAAGTATGAGGCATTCCATTTAGTTGATACCACTGGCTCTTTCTTCCATTTTAGTGCCGATGATTAGAATGTTCGGTCAACTGTACACTCCGGGGTGTCGCTAGTGAGCCTGGTGTGATGGCACAAATATCAATCTCTTGTGCATCCTACCTGGCCTCACTAACGCCATCACGGGATGTTCATATTTGTTTCGACCAACAAAGTATGAGGCATTCCATTTAGTTCATACTAGCTACTTCTTAATTGCATTGGCCTTTCTTCCATTTTAGTGCCGATGATTAGAATGTTTGGTCACCTATACGCCGCAATATAGACGAGCCCCCCTTTCCCTGGCCGTCGTTCCGTGAACGAGTCCTTGATGAGACAACAACGCCGACATGCCTCTCCGGCGCAGCACCACTTTTCTTCTCTCGCCGTCCAGTACGTGAACGAGTCCTTAATGCCAAGACGGTGCCAGCCTCCCTAGCATCATGCCGACCCTGTTGTCGCGCTTCAGGCCGTGTCGATCATGCGCCCTGCACTCTTCGCCTTCTTGCCCGGTGAACGAATAGACTAATCGTTGGAATAAGGAAGCCGATGACGGCCGATTGATGGCGTGTATTTCACACGTTCGTTGGGCAACCCCAAGAGGAAGGTATGATGCGCACAGCAGCAAGTTTTCCCTCAGAAAGAAACCAAGGTTTATCGAACCAGGAGGAGCCAAGAAGCACGTTGAAGGTTGATGGCGGCGGGATGTAGTGCGGCGCAACACCGAGATTCCGGCGCCAACGTGGAACTCTGCACAACACAACCAAAGTACTTTGCCCCAACGAAACAGTTGAGGTTGTCAATCTCACCGGCTTGCTCGTAACAAAGGATTAACCGTATTGTGTGGAAGATGATTGTTTGCAGAGAAAACAAGTAAAACAAGTATTGCAGCAGATTTGTATTTCAAGTATTAAAGAATGGACCGGGGTCCACAGTTCACTAGAGGTGTCTCTCCCATAAGATAAAAGCATGTTGGGTGAACAAATTACAGTCGGGAAATTGACAAATAGAGAGGGCATAACAATGCACATACATGACATGATAAGTATAGTGAGATTTAATTGGGCATTACGACAAAGTACATAGACCGCCATCCAACTGCATCTATGCCTAAAAAGTCCACCTTCAGGTTATCATCCGAACCCCCTCCAGTATTAAGTTGCAAACAACAGACAATTGCATTAAGTATGGTGCGTAATGTAATCAACTACTACATCCTCGGACATAGCGCCAATGTTTTATCCCTAGTGGCAACAGCACAACACAACCTTAGGGGTTTCGTCACTCCCCAGGTGTCAATGCAGGCATGAACCCACTATCGAGCATAAATACTCCCTCTTGGAGTTAAAAGTAAAAACTTGGCCACAGCCTCTACTAGAAACGGAGAGCATGCAAGATCATAAACAACACATGTATAATAACTTGATAATTAACATGACATGGTATTCTCTATCCATCGGATCCCGACAAACACAACATATACAATTACAGATAGATGATCTTGATCATGTTAGGCAGCTCACAAGATCCAACAATGAAGCACAATGAGGAGAAGACAACCATCTAGCTACTGCTATGGACCCATAGTCCAGGGGTGAACTACTCACTCATCACTCCGGAGGCGACCATGGCGGTGTAGAGTCCTCCGGGAGATGAATCCCCTCTCCGGCAGGGTGCCGGAGGAGATCTCCAGAATCCCCCGAGATGGGATCGGCGGCGACGGCGTCTCAGTAAGGTTTTCCGTATCGTGGTTTTTCGCCTCAGGGGTTTCGCGACGGAGGCTTTAAGTAGGCGGAAGGGCAGGTCAAGGGGCGTCACGAGGGGCCCACGCTATAGGTCGGCGCGGCCGGGGCTTGGGCCGCGCCGCCCTATAGCTTGGCCACCTCGTGGCCCCACTTCGTGTGTTCTTCGGTCTTCCGGAAGCTCCGTGGAAAAATAGGGCCCCGGGTCTTCGTTTCGTCCAATTCCGAGAATATTTCGTTACTAGGATTTCCGAAACCAAAAACAGCAGAAAACGGAACCGGCACTTCGGCATCTTGTTAATAGGTTAGTTCCAGAAAATGCACTAATATGACATAAAGTGTGCATAAAACATGTAGGTATCATCAATAATATGGCATAGAACATAAGAAATTATCGATACGTCGGAGACGTATCACCGATCGCAATTTAATCTTGCGACCGGCTGTCATCGGTTTCCTTATTCCAACGATCAGCCTATTGGTTCACCGGGCAAGAAGGCGAACAGTGCAGGGCGCGGGACACACGGCTTGAAGCGCGGCAACACGGCCCGGCATAATGCTGGGCAGGCCGGCACGGTCTTTGCATCAAGGACTCGTTCACCGGACGGCGAGGGACCGGCGTGGTTCTCGCGCCGGAGATGCAGATCGGCGTTGTTGTGTCGTCAAGCACCCGTTGACGGAACGCCGACCGGGGAAAGGGGGCCCTTCTGCAAAGTATTTGTGTTGACCAACAATGTATGAGGCACATATTCTATTTTGTCATTCCATTTGCTTTGAGATTTTCAAAATGCCGATGATTAAAATGTTTGGTCACCGTACACTCGGGGTGGCGTAAGTGAGCTCTGGTAAGATAGCACAAATATCAATCTCTTGTGCATCCTACCCGGCCTCGCTTACACCATCCCTAAATGTTAATATTTGTGTTGACCAACAATGTATGAGGCACTTATTCCATTTTGTCATTCCATTTGCTTTGAGATTTTCAAAATGCCGATGATTAAAATGCTTGGTCACCGTACACTCAGGGGCGGTGTTAGTGAGCCTCGTGTGATTTCACAAATATCAATCTCTTGTGCATCCTACCTGGCTCGCTAACTCCGTCCCGGAATGTTAATATTTGTTTCGACCAACAAAGTATGAGGCCCTTGTCATTCCATTTGCTTTGGTATTTTCAAAATGCCGATGATTAAAATGTTGGTCACCGTACACTTGGGGGTGGCGTAAGTGAGCCTGGTAAGATAGCACAAATATCAATCTCTTGTGCATCGGACTTGGTCTCACTTACGCCATCCCTAAATGTTAATATTTGTGTTGACCAACAATGTATGAGGCACTTATTCCATTTTGTCATTCCATTTGCTTTGACATTTTCAAAATGCCGATGATTAAAATGTTTGGTCACCGTACACTCGGGGCGGCGTAAGTGAGCCTGGTAAGATAGCACAAATATCAATCTCTTGTGCATCGGACTTGGTCTCACTTACACCGTCCCTGAATGTTAATATTTGTGTTGACCAACAATGTATGAGGCATTTATTCCATTTCTCTTGTGCATCGGACTTGTTGGTCTCACTTTCTTCCATTTTCATCATAGTAGGAACTGGATGGAAGGACCCCGATGCAAGCGAGCTCTGGTGGGTAGAGATGACGGAGCAAAGGAGGAACCGGATGAAGACTACTTTGTATCTCGAAATTGTGAATTTTGTATGAATTAAGAGTTGTATGCAAAACATTTGACACTTGCCACTATATATGTATCTCGATCGGGCTCTAAGTAATGTGATGATGATGTCTATGTTATATCTGTGCAATGTACATGATATTTATATTATATCTGAATGTTGCTGTATATAACCTGTGTATCTGTATTGTGTATCCGTATTGCTGTGTATAAACTGCATATGTATAGCAGGCAGCACAAAATCGTGTATAATACAAGCAAATTCGTGGCGCACTAAGAAGCAATTCTGTGGCGCACGCTTTTCTGTGGCGCACCTAAGAACAAGTGCGCCACAGAAACCTTAATTCTGCGGCGCATGGGCAGGTGCGCCACAGAAACCTTATTTTTGTGGCGACGTTTCTGAAAACACCTCCCATGCGCCACAGAATCCATTTTTGGTGCGCCACTGATGAGGCTTTTCCTACTAGTGTATTATTGATATGAAGGAAGGTAATATTAAGTATCAATTTCCTCTCAAGAAAGGTATGGCACACTTCCCTAGAAATAGAATGAAGTTACCTTATGATTCTATTATTAGAAAAAATTATGATGTTGATACTTCATCTCTTGATGTTACTTGATTCACACTTTCTGCGCCTAGCTGAAAGGCGTTAAAGAAAAGCGCTTATGGGAGACAACCCATTATTTTACTTCTGCACTTTTGTTTTATATTTGAGTCTTGGAAGTTGTTACTACTGTAGCAACCTCTCCTTATCTTTATTTTATTGCATTGTTGTGCCAAGTAAAGTCTTTGATAGTAGGGTTGATACTAGATTTGGATTACTGCGCAGAAACAGATTTATTACTGTCACGAAATTAAGCAGCCTCGTCTGTAGGTAATTTAGAAAAATCTGCCAATTTACGGGCGTGATCCTCAGATATGTACGCAACTTTCATTCAATTTGAGCTTTTTGATCTGAGCAAGTTAAGTGCACCTGAAAAATCCGTCTTTACGGACTGTTCTGTTTTGACAGATTCTGCCTTTTATTTCGCATTGCCTGTTTTGCTATGTTGGATGGATTTCTTTGTTCCATTAACTTTCAGTAGCTTTGTGCATTGTCCAGAAGTGTTAAGAATGATTATGTCACCTCTGAATATGTGAATTTTCGATTATGCACTAACCCTCTAATGAGTTTGTTTTGAGTTTGGTGTGGAGGAAGTTTTCAAGGGTCAAGAGAGGAGGATGATACAATATGATCAAGAATAGTGAAAAGTCTAAGCTTGGGGATGCCCCCGTGGTTCATACCTGCATATTTTAAGAAGACTCAAGCATCTAAGCTTGGGGATGCCCAAGGCATCCCTTCTTCATCGAAAACTTATCAGGTCACCTCTAGTGAAACTATATTTTTATTCCGTCACATCTTATGTGCTTTACTTGGAGCGTCTGTATGTTTTTGTTTTTGTTTTTGTTTGAATAAAATCGGATCCTAGCATTCCTTGTTTGGGAGAGAGACACGCTCCGCTGTTTCATATGAACACATGTGTTCTTAGCTTTACTTTTAATGTTCATGGTGAAGGCTGAAACTGCTTCGTTCATTGTTATATGGTTGGAAACAGAAAATGCTTCATGTGGTAATTGGTATAATGTCTTGAATAATTTGATACTTGGCAATTGTTGTGCTCATATAGATCATGTTTAAGCTCTTGCATCATGTACTTTGCACCTATTAATGAAGAACTACATAGAGCTTGTTAAAATTTGGTTTGCATGATTGGTCTCTCTAGAGTCTAGATATTTTCTGGTTAAGGTGTTTGAACAACAAGGAAGACAGTGTAGAGTCTTATAATGCTTGCAATATGTTCTTATGTAAGTTTTGTTGTATCGGTTTATACTTGAGTTTGCTTCAAACAACCTTGCTAGCCTAAGCCTTGTATTGAGAGGGATTACTTCTCGTGCATCCAAATCCTTGAGCCAAAAACTATGCCATTTGTGTCCACCATACCTACCTACTACATGGTATTTCTCTGTCATTCCAAAGTAAATTACTTGAGTGCTAACTTTAAAATTCTATTCTTTGTCTTTGCAATATATAGCTCATGGGAAAATAGCCTTAAAAACTATTGTGGTAAAGAATATGTAGCTTATGTATCTTATTTCTTATAAGTTGCTTGTTGAGCGGTAACCATGCTTCTGGGGACGCCACCAACTATTACACCTTTGTTGAATATCATGTGAGTTGCTATGCATGTTCGTCTTGTCTGAAGTAAGGGTGATTTATCATGATCAAATGGTTTGAGTATGCATATTGTTAGAGAAGAACATTGGGCCGCTAACTAAAGCCATGAATCATGGTGGAAGTTTCAGTTTGGACACTAATCCTCGATCTCTTATGAGAATATTATTTGTTGTTGAATGCTTATGCATTAAAGAGGAGTCCATTACCTGTTGTCTATGTTGTCCCGGTATGGATGTCTAAGTTGAGATCTATCAAAAACGAGAAATCAAATGCGATCTATCTCCTTAGACCTTTGTACAGGCGACATAGAGGTACCCCTTTGTGACACTTGGTTGAAACATATGTTATGCAATGATAATCCACGTAAATCCAAGCTAATTAGGACAAGGTGCGAGCACTATTGGTAATCTATGCGTGAGGCTTGCAACTTATAGGATGTCTTATACATAATAGTAATCCATGCTTCCCTCTGCGAAGGGCCTTTCTTCTACTTTATGTTGAGTCAGTTTACCTACTTATTTCTATCTTAGAAGCAAACACTTGTATCAACTATGTGCATTGATTCTTACATGTTTACCTATTGCACTTGTTATATTACTTTGTGTTGACAATTATCCATGAGATAAACATGTTGAAGTTGAAAGCAACTGCTGAAACTTATATCTTCCTTTGTGTTGCTTCAAAACTTTCTACTAAGAATTTATTGCTTTATGAGTTAACTCTTATCCAAGTCTTATTGATGCTTGTCTTGAAAGTACTATTCATGAAAAGTCTTTGCTATATGATTCAGTTGTTTATTCATTGTCTTTACCATTGCTTCGAATCACTGCATTCATCGCATATGCTTTACAATAGTATTGATCAAGATTATGATAGCATGTCACTTCAGAAATTATCCTTGTTATCGTTTACCTACTCGAGGGTGAGTAGGAACTAAGCTTGGGGATGCTTGATACGTCTCAAACGTATCTATAATTTCTTATGTTCCATTCTACTTTTATGATGATACTCACATGTTTTATACACACTTTACATCATTTATATGCATTTTCCGGCACTAACCTATTGATGAGATGCCGAAGAGTCAGTTGATGTTTTCTGCTGTTTTTGGTTTCAGAAATCCTACAAAGGAAATATTCTCGGAATTGGACGAAATCAACGCCCAGGGTCTTATTTTTCCACGGAGCTTCCAGAAGACCGAAGAGCATACGAAGTGGGGCCACTCGGTGGCCAGACCATAGGCCGGCGCGGCCAGGGAGGGGCCCGCGCCGCCCTATGGTGTGGGCCCCTCGTCAGCCCTCCAACGCTGCCCTTCCGCCTACTTATAGCCTTCGTCGCGAAAACACCTGTACCGAGAGCCACGATACGGAAAACCTTCCGCAGACGCCGCCGCCGCCAATCCCATCTCGGGGATTCAGGAGATCGCCTCCGCACCCTCGCCGGAGAGGGGAATCATCTCCCGGAGGACTCTTCATCACCATGATCGCCTCCGGATTGATGTGTGAGTAGTTCACCCCTGGACTATGGGTCCATAGCAGTAGCTAGATGGTTGTCTTCTCCTCATTGTGCTATCATGTTAGATCTTGTGAGCTGCCTATCATGATCATGATCATCTATTTGTAATGCTACATGTTGTGTTTGTTGGGATCCGATGAATATGGAATACTATGTCAAGTTGATTATCAATCTATCATATATGTGTTGTTTATGTTCTTGCATGCTCTCCGTTGCTAGTAGAGGCTCTGGCCAAGTTGATACTTGTAACTCCAAGAGGGAGTATTTATGCTCGATAGTGGGCTCATGCCTCCATTGAATCTGGGACAGTGATAGAAAGTTCTAAGGTTGTGGATGTGATGTTGCCACTAGGGATAAAACATCAATGCTTTGTCTAAGGATATTTGTGTTGATTACATTACGCACCATACTTAATGCAATTGTCTGTTGTTTGCAACTTAATACCGGAAGGGGTGCGGATGCTAACCTCGAAGGTGGACTTTTTAGGCATAGATGCATGCCGGATAGCGGTCTATGTACTTTGTCGTAATGCCCCGATTAAATCTCATAGTAGTCATCGTGATATGTATGTGCATTGTTATGCCCTCTCTATTTGTCAATTGCCCAACTGTAATTTGTTCACCCAACATGCTATTTCTTATCGGAGAGACACCACTAGTGAACTGTGGACCCCGGTCCATTCTTTTACATCTGAAATACAATCTACTTCAAACTCTGTTCTTTACTGTTCTTTGCAAACAAACATCATCTTCCACACTATACATTTATCCTTTGTTTACAGCAAGCCGGTGAGATTGACAACCTCACTGTTACGTTGGGGCAAAGTACTTTGATTGTGTTGTGCAGGTTCCACGTTGGCGCCGGAATCCCTGGTGTTGCGCCGCACTACACTCCGCCACCAACAACCTTCACGTGTTCCTTGACTCCTACTGGTTCGATAACCTTGGTTTCTTACTGAGGGAAAACTTGCTGCTGTACGCATCACACCTTCCTCTTGGGGTTCCCAACGGACGTGTGCTTCACGCGTATCAGTCATTCTTAGTGTAATGTGCTTGTCCCAGGACAAGATTATTTATTGCATATTTTTGATGCTTGCATCTTTCGATATCTTTAATTCTATTCTTCTTTTGGACTTCAGAGGTGCCCTGTGCATTTATGTTTTGCTTCCAAATAGGGGCAAGCGAGATACCACTTTGTCTTACTTCATTATGACTATTGCAATCTTGCAAGTGTTTATGTTTCATGTTGCTTATCATTGCTATTGGTATCCATTCATGGTTTGCATTACTGTTGATTATGTTGTTTCACATGCTTCTTATTTATGAATTAGCTAAGTATTTGATCATCCGTGAGAATATATACATCTTATGGTAGGTTCGTGAAAGTCTTTTATCGCACTCAGTTATCACTGAATTGCTTGAGGACAAGCAATAAGCTAAGCTTGGGGGAGTTGATACGTCCAAAATGTATCTACTTTTCCGAACCTTTTTGTTATTATTTGCCCTCAAACTTGTGGGTTTTGAATTAGAACTAACGCGGACTAACGCTGTTTTCAGCAGAATTGCCCCGGTGTCTTGTTTTTGTGCAGAAAATCAACTTTCAGGAAAAATTCCAGAAATATACCCAAATGCCTTATTTTCCCGGGGAACTCACGGAGCCAGAAGGTGAAGAGCAGGGGGGCCTGGAGCTGGGAGTACATGTCCCAGGCGCGGCCCAGGCCTGGCCGCGCCTGGGGGTTGTATTCCCGACCCCTTCGTCGTTCCGGCCTCCCCTTTCGGCTATAAGATCCTCGTCACGAGAAAACCCCATGGGGTTCAAAGTTATTCCAGAGAAAAGTCCGTAGCGCTGCCGCCTCGCGAAACCCAATTTCGGAGGCAGGAACTTCGTTCTGGCACCCTGCCGGGACGGGGAATTGGAGGAGATCATCGCCATCGCCATCACCGACGCCTCACCATCAACCATCCATGATTCCCCCATCCATGTGTGAATAGTTCCCTCACTGTAGGCTGAAGGAGATGGTCGGGATTGGATGAGTTCGTTTATGTAATAGCATTAGAACTGTTCGGGGCATAGTGCCTAGTATCCGTTGTGAGTATTTTATGCATTGTTGCAACTTGTTATACTTAATGCTTGTCATTTTGGGCCCGAGTGTCATGATCTCAGATCTGAACATATTGCGTTTTCCTGATGATGCTTTATATATTGTTCTTGATCATATCTGCAAATTGTATACACATGTCATTGTCCGGAACCCGAGGCCCCGAAGTGACAATAATCGGGACAATCGAAGGGGATGGCTTTGATGTGAGGATCACGTGTGTTCACGGAGTGTTAATGCTTTGCTCCAATACTCTATTAAAAGGAGTACCTTAATTACCAGTAGTTTCCCTCGAGGCCCCGCTGCAACGGGCTGGTTGGACAAAACATGTCGAGCAAGTTTCTCATTGCAAGCACGCGCAACTAAATAGGAACACACGCCTATGGTTATTTTATTCTTGGATACTTGTATCACTTTATCTGCAAATGCCCATGTTAGCTATTATATGAGTCGTCTCATTCATGCAACGCCCGGTTATCCATCCCTGTGCCTACAGTATTTTAATCCTGTTGTTTACCGCATCCACCACTGCTGATGTTTTTACTTTATTTTCGTTGTTACTTTATTACTGCCACTGCTATAAAACTGTTGCTACTGATAAACCTCTGCGAGCTAGTCTATTTCCAGGTGCAGCTGAATTGACAACTCAACTGTCAAGGCTTATATTTATTCTTTGGCTCCCCTTGTGTCGAATCAATAAATTGGGTAATACTTCCATCGAAGACTGTTGTGATCCCCTATACTTGTGGGTCATCAGACGCCACTCGCAAGGACGCTACACAAAATGATTAAAGGCGTGAAATAGTTTGGCTGGAGGGTCATTTCGTGTAATCTTTTCCACAAAGGGCTTTTTTTTTTTTGAGAAAACAGCAGAAGCTTTATTAGATAATGTTCCGGGGAATACATAAGTGATCCGGAGGATCTATAAACCAAACATGGCGTCCTAGCTCTAAAGATGTAGCTGATCTAGCTAGACGATGCGCCTCCCCGTTCGCTTCTCGCCGTTCATGACCATAACTGGTCTCCAAAAAACCTGCCCTGAGTTGTGCAATATCTCGCAAGATCATGCCGTGTTGCCCATAGCTCATTCCTGAATTAATATCATTTACAACCGAAAGGCAATCTGATGCTATCTTCAGTCTTCGTAGTTGCAAATCACCAGCTAGCACAAGGGCTTCTCTACATGCATGCGCTTCCAATATTGATGGTTCTGTAATGCCATCGAAGACCACAGCGAGATGAACTCTTGGAGTACTGATGTGTCTAACGCGGCGTCTCGGGCGACGCTCGGGCGATCTGGGGGGCGACTCGGGGTCCCCCTCATCCCCGCTCCTCCGGCGGGCGGACGGCCGTCGCCGGGGTCGGCGCTCCGAAGCCTCATCCCCTCCCTTTCTCCCGGAGCTGACCGGCAACAGGTTCGCCCCCCTCCTCTCCGCCTCCGACGACGAGCTCTCCGTGGATGGCGACTCGACTTCCCCACTCCGCCGCCCCTCACCAATCTCGCTGGGTTGCTTCTTCCTGGGACCTGGACTGCGGGAGTCCTCGTCGCCAGCGCACAGCCCCGCCGCCCGTCCCTGCCTCCCGGAGTTGGGGAAGATCCAGGCGGGTGGGTGCCCGCCGCCGCCGCTCTTCGCGCTGGGCAGCGAGGAGTTCCCGCCCCTCCCTCTTCGCGGTGAAGGGGGAAGGCCCCCTACCGGCCAGCTCCTTCGCCAGGACATTCGCATCGGCGCGCTGTCGGTTCCGTTGCCGGAGTGCGGTACGGCGCCGACGTCGGCGGCGCAGCCTGGCGCGGGCGGTCTAGGGTTTCCGCGGTCCAGATCCGCGGTTGGGCCTGGGCGCGGGGACAGGCCCCAGTTGGGCCAGGTGGGCTTCTTGGGCCTGGGACGAGGTGGGTCTCCGTCTTCGGCGGTTGGGCCACGACCCACTTCTCCTGCCTCGTTTTCGGATGGTTCCCACGTGTCCCTAGGGTTGGGATCGACGGTGGCGATCGTCCCCGAGGGCAAGGATGGCAACTTGGACGCTTCTACCCCTCCGCCGCCAGGATATAAGTGGCTGTGGCTGCGGTCTGGAACCCTAGATCCAGACCTTGGCTTTCCTGCTCCCTCTCGCGACGTTCGCAGAAATCGCCGCCACGCCAGATCCCTCCTTCCCTCCTCCGACTCCACCTCCGGTCAGCGCTCCTGGACCTTGGCTCCCATGGATCGGGACCGTAGCTACAGGGGCAAGCGCTCGTTCGATGCCATTGACGACCACCGTGAGAGATCCAGAGATCGTGACCTTCGCCAGCGCCTGGAGCGAGAAGAAGAAGAACACCGGCGCCAACAGGCGCAACGAGATCTTGCCAGGGACCGCGAGCGCTCGGGCTATTCCCAAAATCGCCGCTCCGACCACCAACAGTACGCTCCTCCACCGCTACCCCCTCCCCCACCCGGACCGCGTGGGCGCGACCAGGGCCGGGGAGGCCAGAAGAGACACCCAAAGGTACCCAGGATCCCGCAGGGGCAGGGTCAGAGCACGGTGACTCCTGGTTTGGCTGCTGGAGGGTCCAGTAGCACCCCAAGCTAGGACGCAACGCACATCACCTGCTACAACTGCGGGAATCAAGGACACGTTCAGGCGGAATGCACTGCTGAAGCCTTCTGTGTGAAATGCAAGAAACATGGCCATCCCACGGCGATGTGTGCGTCCTTCTCCAAGAGCATGGACCCCTTCTGGGCAGGTTTCGGAGGGCAGCGAAAGGGTTTCGTCTGCTGCGAGGTGCCTGACGACGAGATGTACCAACCGGCCGCCAACTCTGCGCTCATTATCCTTGAGAAGGAAGGCCTCAACGAAGAGCAACTTGAAGATGAGCTTAAAGACTTAGTCGATGACAGCTGGGCGTGGCAGGTCTGCAGGCTCAATGGGACAGATTACTCAGTCATTTTCCCCTCCAAAGAGAGCCTGCGCATGGCTATCCGGGGCGGTGGTATCACTCTGCCTATGAGCAAAACCAAGGCCATTGTCACGATTCCCACGGACGACCCTCTGGTGGTGGAAAAGCTGGAAGAAGTGTGGGTTCACCTCATTGGCGTGCCTCCCCCACTGCGTCGGGCAGACCGCCTCCTCCTTAGCACCCGTGAAGTGGGTCGGCCAATCGCTGTGGACGTAGAGTCCCTCGAGCACCCCAATGGCCCAATCAGGATGTCGTTTGGCTGCCAAGCCCCTGTGCAACTGCAAGAACACATCACTCTGTTTGTCAATATGCAAGGGTTCAGGATCCGCATCGTTCCTATCGCTAAGGACCTGACGGTTGGTACAAACCACGACCCTCCCTCCCCGCCGGCCAGGAACGGCGAGGATGACAAGGATGATGATCAGGAAGAAACGGACGAGGATAGGTGGGACCAGAGACGCAAGAAACACTCGGACAAGACCAAGATTACCCCGGCGTCGGCCCCGGTCGGGGGAAAGGAAGGCTTTGCAAGGAAATCCGTCCCGCTGGCGGTGGTGGACGGATCTGGTCCGCCGCCCGCCATCTGCCCCAAGAACGCCCAACAACAGATCACTCTGCCTGCATCTGCCTTTACCCAATATGGTTCAAATCTTACTGCACAAGGTGACATCTTCCCCACCGTGGCCAACATGATCAAGCAGGTGCTTGCTTCTCCACCTGTCTCGTCCCCTCGGCGCTCAGGACTGGAACAGCTGCAGCTCTCTACCTCCTTGTCCTCCCTCAACGAGGAAACTGATGAAGGACAATCGTACCTGACGCCGGGGAAGGCGCTGTCCTTGGACGCAGCAGAGAAAAAGGAGATTGGGTGGCAGAGCCCGGCGTCCGGGGAATCCGCCGCTTCGGCTCTGCGTGCTAGCGAGAGGCGCAGCAAAAGCAATCACGACCGCCCCTCCAGGAAACTCATGCTGGCTGCTGCCGGGTCACAGCTCTTCACGGAGGAGGTGGATAACTCTGGGCAACAAACGCCGAAGTCCTCGCTGCACCAAGCCCCGGCCATTCAGGTCAAGAATGCGACACCACAGGCCCTCCTGGATGAAAGTCCCATTCCGGCCCTGGGAGCGACGGTGGCACGGGCGCCCCGATCCAAGTCAAATCCTACAGAAGCTGTCAGGAAGAGTGCCCGCAGTGCGGGTGTTGCAGATGAACCAGTGCTGGCGAGGGCCATCCGCCTCGCCTCCGACAAGAACGCTTCTTCCTCCGCCACCCCAGGTAATCCCGAACCGTCCAGCTTTACCGCTTTTCAATCTGTTCCTATCGATAAGTTGCTTTCGGTGGCACAAGATAGCTGTGTTATTTTCCCCTCCGCTTCCCTGGGCCCTCCCGAGAAAATTATCTCCTTGATTCAAGCTAGGGAGCTTGCTCAAGCGGATCTAGCAGAGGCAAGACTCAAGGCCGAGCTCGAAAAGGCCAAGACCCAGACCGCTGAGGTGGCGGTGGAGAAAGATCCCTCGGTACCACAAGAAGGGCTTGTGGTACATAGCGGGGAGGACACTTGTGACGCGAGCAACAAGCCTTTACCAGCTAAAAAGAGGAAGGTGACCAAGAAACAGTACCCTGTCGGCCCAAGACCGCTAACCCGCCAAGCACGGGCTCAAGGAAGAGTGTCCAAATGAGATGCCTCTTCTGGAATATTCGAGGGTTTGGTCGTAGGGGGCGACGAACCCTTTTAAAGGATTACCTCCGCGAGCACAACATTGATATTGTGATTCTTCAGGAAACCATCAAGCAGGACTTCACGGACTTAGAGTTGCGCAGCCTGGAGATTGGCGATAAGTTCTTCTGGTGCTGGCTCCCGGCCAATGGGCACTCCGGGGGCATGCTCATGGGCGTCCGCGACAGTACCTTTGAAGTGGGAGCGGTAGATATGGGCCAATTCTATCTCAGTAACTCCATTTTGCACCGGGCGTCCAAGCGTATCGTGACGGTCATTGGGGTGTACGGTCCTGCGGATCACGGGCGATCCAGGGCTTTCCTCGAGGAGGTCACGGCCAAGGTGGCTAGAACCAATACTCCCCTTCTCTTGGGGGGAGATTTCAACCTCATCCGTGCTGCGTGCGACAAGAATAACGACAACCTTAACTGGAGGCTCATCGACCTCTTCAATGAGCACATTGCTGCTTGGTCTCTCCGCGAGATTCCGCGCTCCGGAGCCCGGTTTACTTGGACAAACCGCCAGATCAACCCCGTCCGCTCTGTCCTCGATCGTGTGTTTATTTCTTCATCCCTGGAAAGTTGCTTCCCGTTATGCACGCTTACTGCTGAAACAAGTTTGGGGTCTGATCATACCCCACTCATCTTTAACTCCGGGGAGGGGCTGCCGGAGCGTAGCAACCGTTTCTTCTTCGAAACTGGGTGGTTCGATCGCCAGGAGTTCTTACCCATGCTTCAAAACACTTGGTGTAATCTCTCCTCCAAGGTTGGAGGTAGAGATATCATAGATTGGTGGCAGTTTATGTCAGGGAGTCTGCGCCAACACCTGCGGGGCTGGGCCCGAAACCTTCGTGTGGACAGCAAACGTGAGAAAGAGAACTTGATGGCCCAGATTTTACAGCTCGACATCCAGGAAGATTCTAGCGGCTTAGATGAGGAGGAGTGGGCGCAACGATACTATCTGGAAGACCAACTCCTTCAGATCGCTAGTGCGGAGGAGGAATATTGGCGCCAAAGAGGCAGAGTTAAATGGGCGCTCCAGGGGGACGCCAATACGGCTTACTTTCACGCAGTGGCTAACGGAAGGAGAAGAAAGTGTACTATCTCCTCTCTCAACCTTGGGACCGAAACCACCAATGACCCCAGGAAGATTCAGCAGGCGATTTACGAGTTTTACCGCGACCTCCTTGGAACGGCAGGGAGCCGATCCTGCGGTCTGTCTCCTAGGACCTGGGCTAACACTACCCGGGTTTCTTCTGAAGATAACAACCAGCTCATGATCACCTTCTCTGAGAAAGAACTGGATTCGGTAGTCAGGGAGATGAAATCCGATACGGCACCTGGGCCTGATGGCTTCCCTGTCCTCTTCTTCAAGCGCTTCTGGCCAAACGTCAGACTGGGGGTGCTGCACATTCTTAATGATTTCATGCTTGGGCGCATTGACATCTCCCGGTTGAATTTCGCCATTTTAACCTTAATTCCCAAAGTCCCTGGGGCGGACTTAGTCTCCCAATTTCGTCCTATCGCGCTTATCAACGTGATTTTTAAAATTGTCTCCAAAGCTTTTGCGTACCGTCTGGATCCCATTGCCCACAAGACGATAAGCCTCAACCAAACTGCCTTCATTAAAGGGAGAAACCTGCTCGAAGGCCCTCTGGCGCTCATCGAGATTGTGCACGAGCTGCGCTCCAAAAAGCTGGGAGGTATTCTCCTCAAGCTTGATTTTGAGAAGGCGTATGATCGGGTCAACTGGGAGTTCCTGGGGGAGGTGCTTCGGTGCAAAGGGTTTGAGGAAGCTTATATCCACAGAGTGCTGCAGCTTGTCGCTGGTGGTCAAACCGCTATCTCCATCAACGGGGTCATCGGTCCTTACTTCAGGAACAAAAGAGGGGTTCGCCAAGGGGATCCGCTGTCCCCTCTCCTGTTTAATTTCATTGGGGAGGCGCTCTCTGGTATCCTTTCGGCCGCGGGGGCTGCAGGACACTTGCAGGGCGTGGTCCCTCACCTGATCCCGGGTGGGATTTCCCATCTCCAATACGCGGATGATACGCTTATCCTCATCCAAAACACGGAAGAAAACATTGCCAACCTCAAGTTTTTGCTGATGTGCTTTGAAGACATGTCAGGGCTAAAGATCAATTATCATAAAAGTGAAGTTATTGTGATGGGCCAACCCATGGAAGAACAGCAGCGCATTGCGAATAAGCTCAACTGTAAACGGGGAGCCTTTCCATTCATGTACCTGGGACTCCCTATATCGGACAGAAAGCTGCGACTGGAACAATGGCTGTTCCTAGTTCGCAAACTCGCCGGTAGAACTGAACCATGGCTGAGTAAACTCCTCACCTCCGGGGGCAGATTGATTCTGGCAAATGCCCGCTCGGACAGACATCCCCATTTTTGCCATGGGCCTCTTCCTCCTGCATGACGGGATTCATGCGAAATTTGATTCTCATCGCTCCAAGTTCTTCTGGGAAGGAGCGGGTAATAAACGCAAATACCATATGGTGAACTGGCCCTCGGTTTGCCGGCCGAAATCCTCGGGTGGATTAGGTCTGCTGAACTCCAAAAGGATGAACATTGCTCTGCTTTCCAAATGGATTTGGAAGCTTTACCAGGAAGAGGCCTCGATTTGGTCCACGATTATCAAAGCCAAATACCGTGACGCCGATAATCTGTTTGAGGGTTCAGGGCAAGGATCCTCGCAATTTTGGAAAAGCTTGCATAAAATCAAACATTACTTCAAGCTGGGTGCGAAGCACATCATTGGGGATGGGCGACGCACGTTCTTCTGGACTGACTGGTGGTGCAGCAACCTACCTCTCAAGGAACGCTTCCCTGACCTGTTCAATATCTGTGATAACCCCAATCTCTTGGTAGCTGAGGCCCTGGAAGCTGGGGAGCTTCTTATCACCTTCCGACGCTCGCTTAGTCCGGAAGGAAGGCGGCAGTGGCGTGACCTAGTGTCGCTGGTTCAATCCTCCACCCTCTCTACCTCTAAGGACAAGGTGGTTTGGCACTTGGAACCCTCGGGTGTGTTCTCGGTGCAATCGTTGTATGCCAAGCTCTCCCAAGGGGCGACGGTTGCACATCATAAAGATGTTTGGTCTGCCAAGGTGCCCCTGAAGATAAAGATTTTTGCTTGGCAGCTCATCATCGATAGATTACCCTCTAGCCAACAGATCGCAACTCGCCACGGTCCGGCCTCGGGCAATTGTGCCCTATGCGGTCAGATGGAAGACGCTGGGCACATCTTCTTCTCCTGCTCCCTTGCTAAGTTTGCGTGGAGCGCAGTTCGTCAAATCCTCGGGTGTAACTGGAACCCTGGGAATTTTCCACAATTTCATGCCATTCTCTCTAGCCTTGCGGGAAGGGCCCGTAGACTAGTGTGGAATCTTTTCCTAGCCCAATCTTGGGCCTCCGTGGAACATCCGAAATAAACTTACTATCGAAAAAAAAGTCATTAACCACCCCGCTAATGTGATTTTCAAAACTGCCCTTTTTCTACAGCTTTGGAGCGGCATGGCCAAGACGGGAGATCGGGAGGGCCTCCGGTGGCTCGAGAACAAGCTGAGGGAGCTGTACGCCGCCGTGAGACCAAGTCAAGCAAGGCAATGAAGCTTAAGTAGTCAGGCCTTAGGAGATGCTTTTGCCTTTGTGTCGTGCTGTTGTCCTCGGTTGGACATTTGTTCTTGCATCGTGTTATCTTTACTTGGCTAAGCTGTATGCCGCAGCGGTTGTATAACCTTGTTAAAACTCTGGGCTTTATTAATTTAAAGTCGGGCATGCCTTTGCCTTTTATCTAAAAAAATCGAAGACCACAGCCGAAGCGCCTAGAAACATGCCCTTGTCATCACGACAAACAGCACCCACTGCCCCTCTCGCCACAAAGGGTTATTTTTGTGTACTTTTCACCACGCCTGTCCAACTTAACACGCGACCTATTGTTAACTGGGCCAACACAACCCAAACAACATGGTCGCTTTGGGCATCTCTTTCTGTGCGTCTGGTGTTTCTCTCATCGCACCAGAGCCCTGTTTGTCTCAAAAAAAAAGAAACCAGAGCCCTGTGGAAATGCCGATCTCTCGATTACCGAGTTCCGACACCTAGGTCGCCATCCGCATGCTCCCACACCTACAGCAGTTCACCATCGTCACCAGTTTTACGAAGACCGTGTAGGAGGCGAGGGTGAGACAAACTTATTGAAGGAAGGTGGATGGCCAGGGAGGCAGGAAGCAGTGGAGCAGCGTGGTACCAACCATCTTGGCGGTGGCATTGGTAGCGACGTCTCCGTGCCGACTCTCCACACTCGATCCCTTTGAAGCCCTAGGTTGTCGAATTGATCGCCCCTTGTCCTATTCATCGCTGTATAGCCCTAGGCGTGACTCGTGGCAAGTTGGGAACCTCCATGTCCGCCTCGATGTGCCATCTCGTTGGCTGAGTGCGCTTAGTGTGTTGGTCAGGTCGTGAATCAGGAGCAACATCGACTATAACTTTCACCACATGCCTGTTCAGATGGCTTTTTGGCCTTTGCACTATAGTTGTTTGATGAAATGACAACATTGGTGATGTGCAAATATGATCGCTGTGTTCGTGTTCCTTTGTAATTCCAACCTAAGGTAATTTTTCCATCATGAATGTTTTGTTGATTTTAATGCTTGCTTGTAAAGGCCAAACTTGCCTTCTGACACCATTTTTTACAGCGGACGGCACAAAGACGCCAGTGACATCCTCCACCATGTGGATTCGCTCTATCCTCCAATGGAAGTACACTGCGTCCCTTTCCGCGAGGGGGCTCGCGTGTTTGATCGGAATTGTGCACGATAGTCCGCGAACAATGGTGTCAACTGGTGCTGATTTCTGTCATCGAGTACGAAAATAAATTTATTTTTGTTTGTGCTGCTCACTCAGGATGACACCACCAAGGTATTCATCACCTTCCAGCGCTCATGTTTGTTCCTGTAGTGAACATTTTTGCACCGCCTGCAATTCTTTTCCTTCTTTTATTTTGGCTTATCTGAGTTGGTGTGAACTGTAGAGTGACTTGTGGAAGCTGTAGATGATTGTCTTCGTCATCATGAATGATGATACCACTGAGGTGCCCAAGTGCTGGAAAGTGAACATTATACTGACTTCAAGATCGTCGAAAATGAGTATGTGTGGCTGTGGTTCCTCCTTCCCATCCTATTGATTCATTTCAGTACTAATTGAACTGAAAGGGCCACCCAGAGATTTATGGTTGTTGGTGCTTCAGCACGATCAAAGAGAAGAGTACCAAAGGGATCATGTACTATCAATTGATGGCTTTGGTTCATACAGCTAGCTCAGCATGATGGTGATCTGCTCAGTCTCTCTGAATTTAGGATGATCAAGCTCCCATTGTGAGTATTTTAAACCAACTACTTGTCTGAATGTCTGGGCTACCTCATAGTGGTTGATAGTAGGGAAACGCTATAGATTGAAGCAATTCTGTCAAATTACTAGCCTTCCTTTTGTTTTTGTCAGGCATTCTGTTAAACAGACTGAAGCACTCTAGAGTCCCTGAAGATTTAATTATGCGGTGCACTTGCCATCTGCTGAGTGTAGTTAACTATGCATTGAGCTAGATTTCAAAATAGTGACTCCAGAATTGAACATGGGTGTGGTATGCTTCTTTGGTTTCGTTTAAAGGTGGAGATGTGGATGGTCCAGATCCTTACTCTTGCGGTTGGCTATATTACTGATGTTACTTTGTGGATGAAGTAGACAGTCGATGATTCAGTTTGCCCTTGATATAAGTCTAATTCCTGCCAAGGTATTTCCAATAACTCCAGGCTGCGCAAGATATCTAAGGTAAAAAGGGAAGACATGCAAGGTCTACATCTCCTCTAGAGCATTGGGTAGCAGAATGATCTAGACTTCTAGAGCTAGATCGAATGAAGTGAAGGAGTAAGGAGCCAGCAAGGCCTGCATCTCCTCTGCAGCATTGGGTAGCTCGCTGATTACCGGCACCACCTGCACCCATTTGCAAGATACAAATGTTATACAATCTTGCAGAGGGATTCAGAAATTGTAATTACAAGGAAACAAGTTTGTAATAAATCAGCCGCCATCTTACCTTCCTTGGTTGACTGAAAGAATTCCCATCCAACGGATTGCTGGACGTGAGAACAGTAACGGTGGATCTTGCACTATTCACACTAGCTTCAAGTCCGGACACAGATATTGTGAGATTCACAGCAATTGGCCCAAAGTTCACAATCTGTGGAAGAACTTCCCAAGATCAGTATCTAAACATGTTAATCCAAAAGTAGGAAACCAAATCTAAACATGTTAATATCTAAACATGTTAATTCGGAAGTAGGGAACCAAGTCTGTAGGATTTTGTGCATATGTTTTCGCAATATTATTTTTCCATCTATGGACATCTCAAATATGAATGCAAGTCTACACTTCATCTAATCTAATCAAGCACACGATTGCAGGCTAGGAGAGACAGCGTTGATTTTACCTTCACTCTCAGGAAGCTAATCTCATTGTCTTGCCAGGTGATTGCAGAAGCTGCCAATTGTTGAGAATAGCTTGAATTGATTGTGATTGGATGGTACAGAGCTCCACTTGATTCACGGAAAAATGTCTGCATCCAGTAGCTAGGAGTTCCATATTGTTGCCAGGAGTTAAAGACTATCGCATCTGGCATCCAGCTGCAATCAAATTTACTTGTTATCATTGCAATTGTCATTGACAAGTATGCTAGAAATAACAAGAAGGCACGAACACTAACGTGCGATCATTGTCATTGACGAAGAGTGGCGCATAGCTTGCCATCTGAACGACGTCGCTGCAAATAAGGGTACAGAGAACTATCTCACCATCTCATTATCTTGAGTAGTTCTTATTGCTCACAGTAAAATGTTCACGAGATTACTCGATTCTTTGTTGTTAATTTCTGAACATGTTTTTTTTAACCTTTTGTTGGCAAAACTAGAATCAGGTCACAATAACCAAATGCAATGTCATTTATCCAGAAAAGCTTATGCATCTCCAAAAAGACACCTGAATGCCTGATTGTTATTTCCCCAGGGCCTAAGAAATAATCCAGATGGGGAGGAAGGATAGAGGAGATCACCTATTTTTCTCTAAGCCAGTGAGGAAAGCAGCCTCTGCCAGTGAAGCAACAAGGCTTCCGTTACCACCATCACCAGGTTTTTTTTCAACAACAGCATACTCACTAACAAACACCTGGAATGGAACCATTGCAAAGTCACCCTCAAGAAAAACATCATTGCAAAGCCAGTGGCTTGGTGCTAAGCTACTCCCTGTCTAAGCAACATCAGCGTGTGATGATAAGGAAAATAAATTACATCATACAGGACATGAAAAATCAAGGCATACCTTAGGCCCAGTACGTGTTGCATTGTCAAATGTGGTCTTGTTAAGAAAAATCTCAGTAATGTTATCATAGATCTACAAAAAAAAGTGTAACATTACGTATAATTCGATCAAGAAAAGACAAGAAAAAAATGGTGACAGAGTGAGTAGTTTTACATGAAAATCATACAAATCAGCAGGATGATCAAGTTGCTTACTGAAGCCGTCACAGTTTGATATCATTTGAATGTCAGGATAAGCCTCTCGGATTGCAGTGTAAAACTTGAGATAGTGTTCTGTTCAAAAGAATTAAATAATTTCATGTGCAAAGCAGGATATAAGTTGTAGCTGTTCAGTATTTAAGAGTACTGAAGTGGAAATGTAAGTTATAATTAAAAAGTGCCAATAATTTACCTCTGTAAAAACTGGAAACGCAGTCCTCGTTCCCTAGGGCTACATACTTAACTACGAAAGGCTCAGGATGTCCCATGGAGGATCTAACACTACCCCATTTTGATTCCGCACTCCCCCTAGCAAACTCAAGACTGTCCAATACATCCTGTAGTAAGACAACAGAATTACCTTAAAATAGTAAACTCGAAATTATCAGAAATGCATTGGTCTGAAATTTCAATGTGGTATGATGGACACTGAAAACTTCACTTTGCTTGCAATGTATTTTAGGAAGAATATTTATTGCCTACATCATGAAGGTATGATTCGTACAATGAAAGATCTAGGACACTGAAAACTTACCTCTACAAGGGGTGCAATGTCAGTGATGTTAACTTTCTCATGAATGCTGAGCCCTAAATTTCAAGATCTCCAAGTTAATGGGTATACTAGTGATGACTAAAACAATCAATATGTGAAAGATAAACATGCAAATAATGTATACCAATGTTCACCACCCAGATTGGTGTAGCGCCTAAGTCTTCAGCAAGCTATTTCGAAAGAAACATATGGTCAGATATGGTGAGACGACACGACACCAAAAGTGAAAACCCCAATATGGTACTAATCAAGGAATACCTGAAGAAATTCATAATATCCAAGCCCATCGTCTGTCCAGTAATGCCAGACATCTCCAAAATGCCCAGGTCTTTCTTCCCATGGACCAATAGTTTTCTTCCACCTAAATGCATTTTTTAACAAATCGCCTTGAACATAGCAACCTCCTGTCAATAAATCGCACAAATGCCTCACTCAGATTGTGTACAGCTGGAAAATGTTCGAATGCTTTTTTGTTTAAATCATCTTTTTCTAGACTAAGAGAAAGGTACCAATATGGTAAGACAATGAAAAGTCGTTGTATCCAAACAATGGACACAAATATTGTAGATTCAAATGGCTGGTTTTGAAAACAAAGAAAATACCTGGAAATCGTAGGAAGCTTGGTCTAAGATCCAAAAGAAAAGATATGAGTTCTTTGCGAAAACCATGGCCCTGAAGATGTTGAACAAAATGTTCATCAACAACTCGTATATACTTATAGTAAGCATAGTTATTAAAGAACATTAAATTGTTTGAAGTTTCTCTAAGATTAACTGAAGGCTATTTTACTTTGTCAGTTGGATTATAATGATTGAACTAATATCTTTGTGACAATTGATTTTCAATTTCAGTTATGCTTTGAGTAATATTGACACATAATCCTCCTTCTCTAATGCAAAATAGCATTACTTTGATGAGGTTTCCCATTGAACGCACACTTGCTCATTAATAAAACTGTGCAGTTTTTAGGTATTAGGTAGGTAACGAAAAATTTAAAATTGCAACGCACCTTGTGTGTGTCTGATGGCATAAGTGAAATTTGATCCAGCCATATTATTCCCCTCTTCAAAGTTGTTAGTTCAAGCCGTGAGCTTCTGCATGTTCCCTGAGCTAACAGTTGCAGCTCTATCTTTGTCCAATTTGATAAACTAGCATGCCTGAAATGATGCAATCATATTTTTTGGTTAGCTGACAAAAGAACATATGAAATACGTACAAGTGTTTGGGAAAAGATGCATACTGTATAGAGGCTGATGCTACAACTTGCGATCCATTTGAGCATGTTAGTGAAGCTGTGAAGTTCAAATATTCCGGTGATTTCAGATACATGGCTAGATTATAGCGTTTTCCTTGTTCTATATTCTGGAAATTGAAATGGAAAAAGATATGATTAGCTCAGCTATATTGTTAGTTACATGTTTTAAAAGGAGTCTTTGAAGTGTCAATCTGTAAATTCAGAAAAAAATATCTTTCTTATGACTTGTATTTCTTGGTGAAGCTAGACTAGTTTATCTATTGAGACGAATTCATACCATGCCCCAGAACCCAGGGTTACAAATGCCAACACCACCAGAGGGACAGTCTTCACAAATGACCTCCATCTTCAGAGCAATAGCATTTCTACTGAAACAGGAAGATTGATCTGTTGTTACGCGTATGGTTGATGCGTCCCCAAGGATTGACCATGGCTCGATGCTCGATGGAGTAACGGAGCCTCCAGCTTCAAAACCTGAATCATGAAACCCACAAAAACTAAGTCCTCTGTCCTCGTGCTTAATATTTTACTTCTGCATTTGCAATTTTACATAATGTTCAAGATAATCATGATCAGCTCGTCAAATCACTTCATGTAGCATTTCTCCAATGGACGTACAAGTAAGACTAAGTACGGTACCTCTGTTACTAACTAGTTCTGCCCATATTCCACCAGCTCCTGCGTGGTTGATCTCCTATATGGATAAGACAATAGAATGATCTACCCGCAAAAAAAGAAAGAATGATCCAGTGCAATATATGTTTTCTAAGATATATGTTGTAATAAAGAAGCAATCAGATAATTAGGAGATTTGTGAATAACTTTGAGTGTCGCATATTGTAGCTCAAGAGTTCACCTCAAAGAACAGGCCAAACATGGTCTCTGGTATCTTCTGAGCAGCAGACCTGGAGGCATCAATCTTCACATCTGGAACTGCAAGAACATGCAAATTCTTTTTTATGTTTCAGTTATCAGTAACTAGGACTGGAAAAGGAAAGAAAACGCTCGTCGTTTTATATTCAGCAATTTTATTTAACTTGTAATTCTTCGTTTCCCCTTTTTACCATGAATAATTCGCTCCTTCAAGTATGTTTCAGTGTTTCACACTTCAAGTACTCCAGCAGAGTCCGCAAAATACTATTAGATCTTCCACTTGACAACTAATGATAACATAAGTAGTAAGAAAGTGAGGAACCTTAAAGCTTGTGAGGCAATTTTTTTTGTTTGTTGGTTTGGGTTGCTTATCAAGCATATCGCTCGATGCTTGTGAGGCAATTCGTCAAGCAAAAGATGTGCAGAATGGAGGCAGCGAGCTCCAATTGTTGCCGTGTTGCGGGGTGGTCGATGGCGGTGGTGGGGGAGTCCGGGAGAAGAGAGCTGGGCGAGGCACGGTGCTGGGTGGGATGTGCAGGTCAGCGGTGATCTGGGAATCTGTGAACTACAGAGAGGCGGCGGCATCCTCGGAAGAACGGACCTAGGCCGCGACGCCTGGGACATTCAGGGGTTGTTGCAAATATCGAGAAGAAGCCGGCGCGAAATATCACGTGAACACCCAGCCTCCAGCAACGTACCAGTACCACCACTGCGACTGCGAGACTCTCCTCAGCTCCCACCACCGCCGCTGGCAACAGTGAGCCTAGTCATGCCTTTCGGCCGCGGGGAGGATTGCTGCGCAACGACGTTTTGTGGTTGAAGAAAAATGGAAAAGAAAAGGGGAAAAGATTTGGGATGGCTATGCATTTTGGTTTTCCGTGCGAGCCAGCCTGCGCAACCACGGAATGCACGGAATAGCGTAGTGCCGGCGGCAGCAGTGCGTGTATTCCGGTGGATCATGCTGAACAATCCCTGGGACGCTTTGAAATTGCTAGAAAATTACATCTCCTCAATCTAATTTTGGCTGGTAAATGCAGTAGCAGAGTCCACGGCGCGTAGGGTTTTAGGCAAGCTTGGGAAATATCCATCACGGACGGATGCCAAGTTGATAAAGCGGCCAATGCACTGCTAATGAAAGCCAATCGTGCTCAGCAAAATGACGAGGCTCATATTTACAGGGGAAGTAGTAGCAAAGCTAACCTTGTTTAAGAGGATTGCACTTGACATCCGTGGAAGGTGTGCAGACGGCGACTTCGGTTGCCTCCGCGGCGAGCGTGCCGGCCTCGGCGGACGTGCTAGCCGCGGTAGGCGTGCAGACGACGGCTTCCGTGGGCGTCGCCTTCGCGGGCGTGCTGACGGCTTCCGGCCTGTAGGCGAGAGGCGGCGACGCCAACACGAGGGCTGCCAAGAAGAGCGCTACCGCGGCAACACGAGGGTGCTGCTGGGACGCCATTGCAGCCGAGAGAGGTTTGCGTTTGTGGGGGTTGTTTTGAATGAGCCGTGCTTAATAGAGGCCGCCAAGGCTGCTGATCGAGTTGGGACTTGGGAGGCCCTGAGAGTTTAGCGCGGGAGACGCGAGTTGGCCGATGCTTTGCAAAATAGGAAAGCATGATCTGCAAAAAAAGATGCACCCTTGGACGAGCGTGGAGGTGTGGTCATCCTTGCCACAGTTTCGGCAAAGATGAGTGGCAGGGCGTACCATTTTCATCGAAATGCCCACATTTTGGCCTTGGCAAAGCAGCCCCGCAAATGGCAAAGCTCCAAGGCCCTTTGGGCAGCTACCTCTCTGTCTTCTGGCTCTCATCCCCGTGATCTCGCTACAAGACAGAGCTTGGTAACAAAGTTACTACATGAGCCTTTTGTCTACAAAACAGTATTACTAGGCCCAATAGGAACAAGTTTTGAAATGCGCTACGAGTCACCAAGAGGCGTGTGATGTCACACATGATAACTGTTCATGTATGCTAAAATTTGTAGTATTACAATTATGCTATAATAACATCCATCATATCTATTACTAAATGCGCTGCTAACATAATTTTATAACTATAGTAACACATGTAGTAACTAATTTTGTGTGTATACTGTCACTAGTAGTAACCGAGTTTTCTAACTATAACTTCCTATTGCAGAGTCAGCACATCTTTTTAATGCAGTTTTTGTCCAATCCTCGAATAATAAAAGTTCTTGTCCAATTTTGCATTTAATATTTTTTTTCTTTGAATTCGGATAGCCCAGTTCGTATTTTAGACTCATGAAAACCACCATTACAATATACACAAGCAAAATAGTGGGCTACCCACATAGCTATATGTGTACATCCACCAGCCATCGGATATGACTATAGACCATTTTCACAAGTGACCGGTGAAACCATCCGGCCCCGGTGCTTTATCACCGGGCATTTGCACAATGGCCTCTTTAACCTGCTCCTCCGTAAATGGGTCCCCAAGGGAGTGCAAATCCGGGCATGCAAAATTAAACCCGGCCCACCTGAAGTCGTGGCTACTGGGTTCCCCTCTTCCCATAACCGATTGGAAGTGATCGAAGATGATTTCTCTTTGGCCTCATGACCGGTGACCCATCCATTGTTTTTCTTAAGCCGGTGTATGTGGTTCTTTCTCCGCCTTGCATTGGCACGCATATGGAAAATTTTGGTATTAGCGTCACCTCCTTGGTGATGGTGAAAATTACAAACATTCGGAAAACATGACGATGGTGGCTTCAGAGTTACTTGTTTCCGTTTAACTATCAGCAGTTTCGCCCAAGAGTAGTGCAAAAGGATCATTTAAGCAGTGACATTTATTCGTGTACCCTATGGTGCATTAGATCGTAATCGTAATTTCTTAATACCCGAATCAGTGATTTGTCTCGCTAGTCTAAGCAAGTTGTATAGCTGCACGGCGATGATTTGGGTGATCTCTTAGGGTGTCTCCAATGCGAGAATAAGGTCGGCCATAAGCCCCCTACGGTTGACCTTAAACATTGTGTGTGTCGGTCTTAAGCCAAAAAAAAATCTTAAGGTCGACCACATCGATATGGCCGGAGGATCGTAAGAAATAAAGAAGGCTTGTTTCTCTCCGCATGACAGTTTCTTTCCCGCGAGCTCCAGGATCAACTGCCCCGGCAAAAAAAAAAGGAAGGCTCACAAACAAAGGCATCATGCTAGCAAAGAATCGATCCATCCAATTTAAGATCCTAGCTATACAGTAGCACTCACGTTGAGAGAAAACCCAGCACACACGCAGAGTGAGATGCGCGTACACCGGATCTGTGCAGCTCTGTGGCTGCACACTTGTGATCGAGGACAGCTGGTCAGACTGCAACACCTCTGTATCTCTGAAACTGGCCAGACTACATTTCTCTGTGTCTCTGAAACTGAACATGTGGAAGTTGTATCTACTTGGTCCTGTGCAGCTGTGCTACTACTTGCCCATACGATTGGCCTCCCCGTGAAACCTCATGACTGGATTTCAAAGGAAACATAGCTATGAAAAATATATAAGTTTATATAAGTTTAGTTAGCCAGGGTCCTGTTACCAACATTGCCCAGCCGGGCAAATAACAAGCACCGTGAGGTTCTGCCTTCTCTTACCCTAACTAGCATCCACAAGTGAATCAAGATGCTCCAGTACCAAAACATGCAGATAGTATTCAGCAGAACAAGCAGAAAGAAGCCAATTAACAATCAAACAGAGCATACATCATGTTTCGCCCAATCTCATAACAGATGCGAGGCCCATAGCAAGAATTACAGCCCGGAAAGAATCAGGAACCAAGCACAGAGCGCACACTGTCAAATCCAATCTGTGATTTTGATTTTGCTATCGTTCATGTATCAAGAGTATATATCTGTCTCTGCCCTTTAACAGTTGCAACAGAGGCATCTTTAGCATCTAAGGTTATATATGCATGTATAATAACGAACGTAGAAGAATAAATGTACAGCACTAAATCTAGCCGAATGGGTATGGGTAAAAGAGGAACTTTTAAAAAGAATGGAGCAGAGAGAGAGAGGGGTGTTTTGTTTGTCAGGCTTCTTTCTTCCTTTCAACTTTTACTAGACATTATTTTCAACCAGATCTTTGCAGAGCAACTTCGCATGATCCTGGACGCTGCCAAGTTCAGGAAGCCATTGCTCATACTAGCATGAGCGAACAAAAAGATGAGGCAGCAAGACAGCTATGTTATGGGCACGACAGCATCCAGGTTCTTCTGCAGCAACCAGCCAGTAGGGTAATTGAGTTGAGGAGGTTCCAAATCGAAATTCCAGGCCATAATCCGGGTGCAATTGTCTGCTAGTCCTTCCATTTGACTCTCGTCCTCCACAAGCCTCTCAATAAATCTTGACTCCTGCAATGCACAGTGTTTCAGTATACCTATGCTTTCTTGATGTGCTATAGTAAGCATTGCCTTAACAGCTCCTGTATACTACAGTAATGTAACTTCTAGTTCCTTAAGCGCAATGTATCTGGCTATTGGATCTACTTGCTCTCACAATATCCCCAATGACCACATTTGTTTCCCCCAATAAATTATACCTAACTAATATGCATATCGCAGTTCCACAACTAGGATGGCAATTCACAAAAAATTAAATAATAACATGCTGTGATGGATACTTCAGTAAAAAAAGGAAGCTATGCAGAAATTATGGTCAATTATCAAGTCAATTCATTTGCCTGGGTATTTTGAAATTTACTGAAGAAAGACCTCACCTGTAAGCCACCCCTGCCACCTGAATGGAGTATAATAGACTCTCTGGTGGGGCTCTTCCATCTCTTAGGATCCCAGAGTATAGTGCTGTTAAAAGCAAATCCAGAGAAACCAATTGGAAATCGACGAAGCATACCCCTCCTCTGGTTTGTATGCCATCCAGTGACCCGATCACCCTGACAAAGGGGGCCTTCTAAAGCCACTCTATATTTGGACCCATCATGCGTTGCTACTGGCCATGTACCAAAGCGCCTGCAGAAGATAGCAAAAACCTATGAGGAACATCTTAACTGCTATAATGAGAGAGAAATGATCTCAGAGAATAGGTCACATTTCAGATTACTGGGTTCAGTGATAGATGATTTGATGTAAAATTTCAAGCAGACATTTACCACCTCTCTTGGTTTCACCTGATAGCGAACAACATTTGGCATCCTCTGTACTTCTATCACCTTTTAACTGAGATTACATAACTATACGCCATGATACCTTATTAGACACGTCCCAGGAACTAAATTATATAGTATAAAGTAATTCCTACAATAGAGAAATTTGGTATCCTCTACACTGCCACCACCACTTAACCGAGATTACATAACGAACCATCACAATGCCAATTATCTCTAGAGTTAAGTCATAAAAATAGCTCCTGGTAACTTGATTGGCCATCAATAAAATGGCAAAAGTATAAATTCATCTTGATCAGGACCAACTCCTAATGCTGGCAGATTAGAAGTTCAAAATCACTTTGCATTTTAGGACATCTCAGCACAGCACCTCTTAAAAATGAAGTCCGAGTTTGTCAACTCTTTGTCGCATCAAGACTCACAGGCCAAAATCACTTCTCAGTATTCCAATAAAGAAGTTATTACAAAGATTTTATTATTTATTTAATTATTAGGTTAGTGTGCACTACTAAATTGCACCCCTACACCAGAAGTTGGTTATGACTAGACAAGAAAGACGCTTTACTGGATATCTTTAGAAAGGCTGTATAGAAGTCATCAATCAAGATGTTATTTAGAGGAGGAACCTATGTGTCCTACTACCACTACAATGCTTCAAATGGTCCACTTTTTGCTGCATGGGACATCTTATAACACCATGGAGCAACACTGCAGAGAAAATAAATCGACAGCTACCAGAAATAAAGGATGACGAAAGTGGAAAAATAGAAGAAAAGCATCATAAGCATCTCACAAAAAACTCCATCCAGCACAATAATTATGTACTAGTAGCTTCAAGAAAATATACTATTACCAGAGTAGGTTCTAGCATTTAACATTCTTGGGAGCAACAGATTTGAGATCATGCTAAATAGCGACCAAAGGTTCACATTGTCCGCAGAAGATAATAAAATGTCAACAAGCAAGTTCGCAATAGAAAGGTGAGCATAATGGTAAATAATTTATACTTTTACTGAGTTACACAGTGTCAAAACTGTATGTGGTTTATATCATGGATTCGTGATAACATGCAGTACAAGAACTAGCACAGAACTGTCACCTGATTTTCCGCATTTCTTCAAATAGATCAACTGAGTATGCTCTCTCCTCATCGGCAAAATGCACTATACCATCTAGATGGTGCTTCTTTATATGGAAAACTGCATTATTCTTCTGGCAGACAATAATCTTCCTGATATTTGTAGCATTCCTATTGCACACAATATGTCTGTACATGATCCCAGACGACCTCAGAATTTCTACTGTTTCACGGGACTGATATGGCCACTCTGCTACTATCCACAGAAGAGGAGGCGGTACACTCTTCAGGACATGAATAAGACGATTAAGATAATATGCCTGGTGTGGTCGAACTGTTGTTGCTGTCACAATTAGCAGCAGCTTTCTCGCAACAATGTCAGAATCATTAGCAGAATGTACAATAGATGAGGCCTCAACAAAATCGGCCTCATCATCCAACATTGCAGGAACTGGAGGACTCTCCTCAGCCTGTTGCTCATCGATCACTTCAGCTTCAGCATCTGCTACAAATGGCTCCAGCTTGGTGCCCTGACGTTCTACCATTTGTCGCCTATCAATCACATCCCCCTCGAATGGAAGCATCTCCTTTTCAGAAGGCATTTTCTTTGATAAATCAGCAGAGAAGAGTGGCGTGAATCCGATGAAAACGCCAATCATGAAGAACACAAATATATTAAACATGGCCTTTTTCCAGCTCATCCCCTTTGATTTTGGCCTCTCCAAGGATCTAGCATGCTTGTTGGACGATATAGTTGCCCACGCAGATTTTAGGCTACTTGATATCATGACAAGGTCAAGCGAGACCACTGAAGTCAGCAGCCCCCTCAGTGCGACATAGGACTGGGAGTAGGCCATCTTGGGAGACGGCGAGGGGTCGAATTCTGCCCAGTCCTTAACCGACCCCTCTCGCTGCATTGCCCCAGCATTTCTTCGGGCCATTGCAGAAACTCACATCACCTATCTGACCCAAAATGCTGCTCTACAGATAAGTTTTGGCTCCAATCACTTCATTTCACACCAGCTCAGTAATAACCGATCAATTGCCCAACAAGAACAGGTATAGCACCACCGGGTAAAGTTGTTCGGTCGGCAGAATTCCAGTTCCGAAGGAACTCCTTAAATTTAGCCTTTTCGCCCGCTGCAGCCAAAATTGTTACATATTAGCACATGGAGATCATAGATCTATATAGCTATACCGAAAGCGATAACAACAAAAGGGCCCAATTTCACACACAAACAAAACCATAAAAGTACAATCTAAGGTCAAAAAGATCAAAATGGTACAGGAATTACAGCAGGAAATAACCAAAATAGAATCGAAAAACCAGGTGGAGACGAGTTCTTGCAACAAGCCGGGCAGAGCAAAACAGAACCAAGCAATCCCCCCGCATATGCCACCATACCACAGAGCGCTTCGGACCGTGAGAATAACACAATTTCGAAAGAAAGAAAAAACAGAATGGGTACCTCGGGATTGGGATTCGGATCCCAAACAAGGGAGCGTGTGTATCTCGGATCACTTCAGGAGGCAGTCCCCGTACCTCCCTCGCTTTGCCCCCTGTTCTTGGGTTTGGCCTCGGAGGAATTCGTCTCGCGAATCGAGACAGGGGGAGTTGTTGAGGGTAGAGGGGGGATAGAGAGGAGGAAGAGGAAGGAGTAATAGTTGGAGGAGGGATATGGCGGCCCAGTCGGCGGTCGCCGTCGGAAGGTGGCAGGGGAGCCCTGCTTGCATTTAAGCCCCTGGTATTTTTGGCTAATCATCATTGGTAGCCAAAGAATATGCTGTGCTAGTCAATGCGGTGTGGCAAAGGAAACGATTGAGTACTCCACTTGTTTTTGAAAGGAACACTCACCAAACTATTCAAACAAAACTACAGTTTGTTTAGAATAAAAAAAGAAACTACAGTTTGTTTCTTCTGGCAAACATGAAAAGGCCCCGCAGACATGACACCTATCTCCTCCAACTCAGAGCGCATCTGCCCCTTGCTCCGGTCGGAGGACACCGACGGGCAAGGCCCCTAGTGGCCAGTGGCAGTTGCAGGGTGTCGTTGTTGCCCGACTATGGCGGAAATTTCACCGTATGGTCCCCGATGACATTTTAGCAATAACTTCGTCCCTTAACCATATGATTGGACGCTACAATGGCGATGTCATACATGAAAAATCCTCGGTTTGGTGGATGGTCATTTGAATTTTTGTGATCCTTGAAGGGGCTACAATTAATGTGTCATGCAAACCCAAGTGGTCTCGACAAGATGCGCAAGATGATGTGTGGGCGGCCGGTGCATGTTCGGTAATTTCAACGCCGGGAGGCATGCCAATTTGGGCTTAGCAACTGGGATGGTAAACACAAGGTTACTTGTATTCAGGTGTTGCTCCTTAATATGATGTCTATGTCCTTAATTGGTTGTGTTTGCCGATGGAGGTCATAACACATTGTTTTATTGTTCAAGACATTGCTAATGGAAGATTACTCAGACTTCCTCCTTTGGCTTTATTTGGAATGGAGGAACAGAAAATAAATGGATAGGGAGAATTGTAGGAATCAGGTGGAGTGTAAAGTTAAAACCTATAGGCTTCTAGAACAGAGTTTCTCTTTCCTATGAGATGTGTAGGAGAGTTTCCCTTTCCTAAGGAAATGGTGTCGTTCTTTCCATCACCTCGAAACGGCTCCAATGGGGAAATGTAGAGAAAGAAAAACTACATAATTCCTTTATAATTTTATTGATCGGACCAAGGGCTTAAGGTGTAAACCTATGATTTGTTCTGAGTGGTTGGATCCAGCAGTGACACCACTCGTACAACTTTTCTTCATTTGAGGCCTCGCTTCGAAGAACCTTTTTCTAGTATGGGTAATAGCCAACAACGGTGGTTTCTTAAGGTTTGGCTGCTGCGTGTTTTTGATTAGTTTCTCATGACCATCGTTCATGTTTATTGTTACTTTTGGTTGTTATAACTAGCACGTGTATCCTCGAAGACATGATAAGCTCTTTACATTGTGTTGTTGCAAATGCCTATTACACTTGGTACCAACTTCATATTATTATGTTGCCTTTATCGGAAAAAAATTAGTTTTATTCTAAACATTTATAGTGGGGATGGTAGTAGTGTATAAACTCATTGTCAATAGAGAAGGGCCTCGTTCCCAATGGTATCGATCTGCTTGAAAATGAGTAATGGATAGTAGGTAGAAATGCTCACTGTTTTTTTAAATCTAAATGAACTTTTTTTAGTTCAGGCGGGTTTTTGGTCAACAATTACTCCCTTTATAGCTTCTATATGTGATGCATAATCATAATATAGTACCTTTGAGAACAAATCAATTAGTGACATTAATTTCATCTCACATAAACTAAGTACTAGCAATACAATTCTTAGTCAAAGCCTCGTCTTAAAGGGAAAAAACATATATGTCTTGGAACATCTCGAGAGTTTTAGGTTGCTCATGTAAACACGCATTGGCCTTGCTTTCCTACATAAGAGAGATTATATGCATCCGTGAGTGAGATGGGACGCTAACAATTCATAAATGGGCAGGTTATGTAACGAGTCTTTCAAAATATATTCCTTCAAGCTCCACTTGGCACACCAAAATTAAATTTTATTAGATATAAAACAATAAAATTCAAATAATTTTATGTGGATTTTTTGTGTGTTTATATATGTCTCGTTGTCTTTGATCCCACCTCAAGAAACAATATGTTTCAACTAAGCCAATTTTGAGCTGATATATGCTATGGTATAGATCTCACGTGGATCGCTAACAAGATGTTTAGTGCTTCCACTTCTAGCGAAAATTTTATGCCCCCCTTCAACATTATACACCCCCTCCCCACAAAGCAAATAAAGTCAATTTTGGGAGCAAGGTAATATTCCCTAACCGGATACTTCATGTAGTGGATGGTGCAATATTGGTATCAAAGCAAATCTCTCGCCACACCATCGTCACTTGTTCCCGACACTCATTGATCCCAACTCACCATTAGGTCTGTCGCAAGAATGCCCCCCCCCCCCCCCCTCTCCCAAGAACGATCTCCGGCGGGTATCCATTTTATCCTAATGAAGGCGCGGGAAGTTTGTGGTTTTTTTTTCCGATAAAAGGAGATGGAATGTATTAAATTTTACTATTATCATAGAGCAATACTTGAAATTTGGTGCACATGTATGTTTTAACACATAAGGCATTGACTTTAAATTATTAAAGCCCTGAACAGCCAAAAAACATAACCTTGCTGATGGACCTCTTACAATGTACACTATTGCTGAAATCAAAATATAAAATGCTAATTTCTTATGTCCATTTCGAGTCACTACTCATTTAGATTTATCAATTCTTTAACACACATGACAGGACGGAATAATTCCACATCCATGTGAGAACATAGATATTTTAGGGTATGCCATGTTGCCAAGACTATTAAACAAAATAACCAGCACTACCCACTCACGTCACCTGCTACACGCGTCTAACGTGGAAATCCTACACATACCCAATTTCAGACTGTCTCTCTCACCACACCCCAGAAAAGTTTTTGCTTTAAGTGCTTCCTAAGAAATAACCGAAAATCTTCCTCCCAAAGTCTTAAACAATTCTTGTCGAAATAAACAGAACTACAGGGTCATCGGTGCAAAACGGTATCAGCTTTGAACCACCAGTGGTGAGGTAGCACCGCAGCAACGAGCGACGCCCCACCGGCCGTTGGTTCGCGGCGCGGAGTCCATCCGAACCACCGGTCCGCGGCCGGCCGTACGACGCGTATCCTTCAGGACTAGGTCTGCTCGATCGCCGGCCGGCCGCCGGCGTGGTGAGGCGCTGCTCCACGTTTTAGTTCTGGTCTGAAAGATCAGTGACGTAAATTGGAGCTTATCTATAGTCAGGTGTGGTTTATGTCTGTATTGATGGCATACGTGACAGGTGGTGCGTGCCAAAACGATCGAAGGTCTGATCGACTTGTCACTCCTGGCTGTTTTGATTCTGATATTGTTCCTGGTGCATCGTGCAATCTACAATGTGGTGAGCCCGCGTGCACACTACTAACTGTACGCAATTGATTTGTGCAATCTCTCTGAATCTTGATCATCATACTATGTATTACTAATTTATGTTTTAGGAGAGAACCAAATTATGGTTGAATGGTTAGGAGGACATTGACATCCCTAGAGTTTAAATTCCAGATTTAACACGTTGATGTCTTAGGGGCGAATATTTTTCAGTGGAAGGTAATGTCACCATCGACAACGAGGCGCTGTGGTGACTTCGTCAAGCTCAAGTTCCCGTCGGATTAGTGTTTTGGACTTAGACTCTCGGATGTGCTCATGGGGTAGGGTGTGTGCATATATTCATATGGATGAGTGTATGTACGTATGTGTTAATGTCTTTGTTTGTATTGTGTTCTGCAAAACAAAGATATCTTAGAACATAATCGAGAACTAAGTTAATTCTCCGTCAGACTATGTGCAACTAAAAAGTAACTGCAATTATACTACTTATATATAGTGGGAGTAATATAGATAGTAACATCACACATTTCAAGACATTCTGGTGATATAGCATGACAATAATGAAGAAACAAATTGAGGTGGTAACTAGCTATGCTACCGTAACATCACACTTCTCAAGATAAGATAAGTCTACAAGCTAATAAATGACCTTACATGATACCACACATATGTTACTACCCACTATAGAGGTAGACAGGTAGTAACATAGAGTAGTAACATGTGTATGTTATGTGTATGTTACTAATCTACGTTACTTCCCACTATAACTAGTCTTAAGGAATCATGATGCAAAACTTCAAGAAAAATCTCGCAATATTATTTTATTGTCATAAATGCTGCTTTGTTTCATGTTTTTTCCTATTTTTTACTTTGTTTTTGGGGTTTAGTTCAAGTTAAAATTTGTAAAACAACCAAATGTTTAGGAAAAACTATCAAAGTACACAATACAAAATTTATTGTATTAGAATTGTTATAAAATATATTATCATAATATATGCTCTTGGTACTATGGATGCTGACATTTGTTTATATATCCGTTGTCCGACTTTACAAAATTTGAAACGATGCAGAAGCACACCTATTCATGACCAAAGGAATTACACAAGCATTCATTTACATCTAATCCTTCTACGCAACAGACATTACAATTACGGGAATTTTCAGAACCTAGGTTCTCGTGAATGCGATATTACTTAGTCCAGCATTAAGTTACAAACAAGTGCATCGATCCCTAAGTTACAGACAAGTCGGGACTCGGGAGGGGAAAGTTAGTTTCCTTCAAGCCGTTCATTCGGAACTTGTCATTTTTATTAAGCTAGTACCTACTTTCAATATTGATTACGAAATATGGAACGTATATACATACTTGTGTCTCCTCTACATGGAAAAATAAATTGCAACTTTGAAAAGCTGAAAATACGGTTTTTGAAACCGACAAGTTATCAGATTCATGAGCACTTAAGTTCCACTGTATCTTCGGCATTACAAGGTTGATTTGCTTTTGACCCATGCATCTTGCTTGCACAACCTGCATCCGGCGGCACCGACGTATCGGCAGCTCGCATGTTCCTACGTGCACGCACGCGCGGCGGTCAACAGCCACCCGGCCAGCAGCACGCGGTCCGTCGTCCATCGTCGTCTTCCCCCAACGCTCGCTAGACCGAGACGCGAGCTGGCAACAACTTCCAAACCCTCGACATCCCCGACACCGAAATGCTTGTTTAACACGAGCTACCGCGCGCGGCGGCCGGCCGTCCGGCCGGTTCGTTGGTGCCGCGTCTCGGTTGGAGTTTGGTGCTACTCGTACATGGCAGCGGGTCGGTCGCGTGAAGGAGATCGCGGCGTTGCTCCGTCGCTCTCAAGGATCTCCACCAGCGCCCGGCACCAAACCCCCTGCAGCTCGGGTCCTTTTTTAGTTCTTGTTGTCACCTACCATCCATCCTGGGTGCTAGGCAAAGCAACAAATGTAGACCGATGTGGCGCCTCCCGCGGCAGACAGGCTTCAGGATATGCGTCACTGCTGCTGTGCACTTAATATGTGCAAGTAGGTCGTACGACTCGAAATAGCCTCGCTGAATCTTCGCCGAGGCGGAGCACCTTTGTGCTAGATGCTGTAGCTTGATTCTGAAGAACAGGAGATAGCTGGTGCACGCGAGGTAGTGTTGGAAATTAAGAAAATGCATGTTCCAAATGTAAAAAAAAATCAAAATAATTTACATGTATATGTTCATAACGGCCATTTATTAAAGCATTTTTTAAAGTCTTACACATCCAGTTCCAAGTATCAACAACAACAAAAATATATACATATATTTCTCATGGCTCAGAAAGTGTGAAAACATGGATGAGCCAACTAAAAATCTTCAATAACACGCCACGCCTATGCATCAACATGTTATAATTCGATCAAACCGCTAACCGAGTCGGTTGTACATATTCCGTGCTAAACGGTTACACCCAATATCCATATCTTGGCTCTCATCCGGTGGCTAGAGATACGACCACATATAGATCCAGTGGATAGCCAAGGGAATAACCATATATATGATGAAAAGCTTGCTTTGTTAAAGATAAAATCATTTGAACTCGTCAAATGACCCATAGCAAAGCACATACATCCACTCTTATATGAGTCTTTTCTTTCTTTTCCACCTCATTCAACCAATTTTAAATAAAAATTTTATGTTCAAGAAATCATTAATCGTTAGCTTCTCAGTGGGCCTAAAAATAGAGATTAATCGCTTATCGGTCGATTGATTGATTTTTTGATAAATCTTAATTTTTGGCACTAACTTTTCTATAAAATGTTGCGCAAAAATAATATTGGAGCATTGAACAACATTTGAATCAATAAAAATGGAAAATTTGATCGAATGCATAGTTCTACACGACGATAGGACGAAAATATCGACCATCAGACCGAATTTCAGTGAAATTTCGTTGAAAAACAACCGAAATATTGGCCCTCCGACTGAAAATCGAGAGAAATATCGACTACCAGACTGAAAAATCGGCCAAAATATCGGTGCGATAAATCAGCTGATATGCCAAAATCTTATCGATTACCACTTGATTCACGATAAATCGGCCAATAAATCGATATCTCGGCCTAGTTTTTGAATAGTTATGTTGGACGGTGGATATGTGTTAAAATCCATATGCACAATGCGTCATAGCATCTTAGCAAAAGTACAACAAATGAAAAGGTCTTGTATTGTCTCATCTTGATCACAAATCAACATTTTGTGCACCCATACCACCAATTTTGCTTCACCAAATTATCTTTTGTTAGAATTTCTTTTCTGAAAAGAAACCACGTAAAAAATTGTATCTTAAAGTTTTAGTAGGCGTTCAAATTAATAAATGTATTATGAATGATTCTTCCCTATTGGGGGTGGGTGGGGGCATGGCCGGGAAGCTCCGTCACTATCACTCGCAATGAAGCTAGAACACAACCCGCCTTCCTCTTCATCCAACCATCCACTCTCACTTTGTTGTATTTACTCATAGCTCTCTCCGAGCGTTCTTCTTCTCTAGTGTTCTCTCGGCACTAGGGGAGCTTGACGGAGTATGTTAAGGACGCGTTGGAATAGCTAACTATGTAAATTCTAATTGAAGTTTGAGTGACCTATGAAAAATAAGCCGAATAATAAAGGTGTTCTTAAGACAAGTGGATAGTAACTTAGACTACTAAAATGCATATGTTATTAATTTATATTACTACCTTCATAGTGGGTAGTACTTTATATGTGATTTTATTCATTGTGTCATTTATTATGTTGTATACCCATCTTGTCTTGGGGTGCGTGATGTTATGATAACATAGCTAGTTACCATCTAACTCAGTTTCTGCATTTATTGTCATGCCATATCACCAAAATGTCATGGGATGTGTTATATTACTACATATGTTACTCCCACTATAAGTAGTCTAAAGAATCTAGTAGAGTAGGGGGCATATGTTCGTGTCTTTTGTTTGCATGTATATGTAATTGAGAAGTCTTAACCTTTGTGTCAAGTGTTAAAACACAATTAAAATTCTCGATTTTTTCTTCTTTAAATCACTGGCTTTTGTTTTCTAGGGCTCAACTTTCTTATAAACGCAACCTAAATATGTTTTGCATGTGTTAATAAAATCAAAAAAATGTTCTCACTTAATCTTTCGTATATTTACTAGCCAACGTAGAAGCATTTCACTACCTCCATTTCTAGTGGCAGAGATTGACGACGATCGTTGAGGGCACCGGTGAAGTTGAGTGGGCTAAAACGGTAATTTGTACTTGAAGTTTGAGTAATATTTGAACTTAGCGCAATAACAAAGGCATTCTTAAAGATTCTTCCAACATAGGAAAGGTTTGTAGCAACAAAACTCGAACACACCCTGCTTTCTTAGTCCTTAAGACCTTCTCGTTCTCCATCTTACCGAATTCTTGACCCTAGGGGTCCTGACAGAGATTGTTGAGGAGGCTAGTGAACTTGAGGATTGAGTATCTTTTTAAATTTAAGCCTTTATAAGTGGGCCTACGGGAGGCCTTTAGGGCAACTGCAGTATGCACCATTGTAATCTTGCACTTGTTACCATTATAGTGAATTATATCAAGAAGTAGGATTTCGTCGCCGTCGTGGGATCTAAACCTGGGTAACTCATGTCTCCCAGTCCCGGTGGCTCCCCGTCTCATTCACTCCCACAACTCTCTCCCAGCCATGAGTTGCCCCTCATGGCGTACTGTCTACAGGCCCGAGATTCCAATTGTTCTTCTTACCGAATTCCTGACCCTTGTGTCCCGATAGAGATTGTTGAGGAGGCTAAGCATGTAAATTTAATTGAATTTTGAGTATCAATTTAAATTTGAGCCTAATAAAGAAATATGCTTAAGGATTCTTCTAGAGTAGGGGGGCCATTAACAAGGTATTAACTTGCCAATGCCTACAAGTTGTAGACTAGGGTTTTCGTGGAAGTAGAGGGCAAGTAGATCTCGAGGGTTTCAGCCGGAAAAGTACTCGACTACTAGAAAACTAGGGTTATGTTGACAATGAAATCGATCCTTTCTTTCTCCCTCGACTCCCCCTTATATAGGAGGTGGAACCGAGGGTTTTGTGATGTACAAGTTACAAAAAAGAGAGACTCTTCGAGTTCGTCGCGTATTGGTTACAAGTCTTTATTCCTAATACAATTCTATCTTTCCATATCGATACTCAATTGGGCTTCCGGGCTTCATATTCTTCGAGTCATGGGCCTTCAGTAAACCCCGGGTACCTTTTTCGGGAAGCCCATTGGGGATGCCTATGTCAGTAGCCCCCGAGATTTTGCTTGAATCGAAGAATCGAGTAAAATCTCCATCATTACAATTAACACATGATTTCTTCAAGTCACTAAATAATAAATATTGTACAGGGATAATGGTAGATGGGGCTGGTTCATCTGACGGATCAGGTACCAGTTAACTGCTCTCGTGGCAATCCCGCAAAAACCTACTTCAAGGTCAAGTCCCTGGACTTGACCTCGGTATACTGGCGTAATTCGACATGTGCCGCTTAAGGTCTTACCATATGCCGAATTCCAGTCATATTTTATCGAGTACATAAAGCTTCTGTTAGGATTTTTCTTCGCATATGTTGATACGGAAAAAGTAGCAGAGCGCATTCATGTGCGAAACCACGCCACGCATGACGGATCACGGGGTCTTACCTTCGTAAAGTATTACGGCATTCAGAGATTTAACCGCGACTGAGGCGCTCTGAGAATATATTGGCGAGTGCCTTTTTCGGCTGTTGGAATGGTACATTTATTCGAGTCATATGATGACTTATTTTCTTGACCTCCCGATGGGAGTATATGAAGAGTTATATCGTAACTCGAAATATACTTACTTTGACTCCTTCAATTTCATCGGGTACGCGACAAGCGTTCCCGATGGGAGTAGCCCCCGAGGCTACAGCCAAGTGCTTGTAATTGGTTGTAGGCTCACCGTTTTACCATATTGTCGCTATATTGTCAACTTTCCTATTTTTCCATCTTTATCGGGTGTGCGACCAGCGTTCCCGATGGGAGTATCCCCCGAGGCTACAGTCGAGTATTTATACTTGGTTGTAGGCTCATCTTTGTCTTTTTTTAATCAACTTCATATCAAACTTCCTATAAAAGCAGCCCCCGAGCATTTGAACAAAAACTTGTATTTGATCAAAGGCTCCCAAAGTTATTTTGTCTACATCATTAATACTCTTCTGTCGCCGATTTTCGAAGAACTGCAGTCGAAATTCCCCTTATAGTGACATCAGTGCTGACGATGGCCACGAACGTTGTATTGGGAAGGTGCGGGTTCTGTCCTGTCACTGACCTGTGGGTCCCTAGTACTACGTCGCTTGACACGTTACGCAAGTGGGGGACACACGTCCTCCGCTTTTCCTGGCATGCACGCTCTAGCGCCTGTTTAGTTACCTCAGAGTAAAAAGACCCCTGTGCCCTTGTAGACACGTGTAAGGTTGATGTCTACGCACGCTTCTATTCCTGTAGACAGTGTTGGGCCTTCAAGAGCAGAGGTTTGTAGAACAGCAGCAAGTTTCCCTTAAGTGCACCACCCAAGGTTTATCGAACTCAGGGAGGTAGAGGTCAAAGATATCCCTCTCAAGCAACCCTGCAATTAAGATACAAGAAGTCTCTTGTGTCCCCAACACACCTAATACACTTGTCAGATGTATATGTGCACTAGTTCGGTGAAGAGATAGTGAAATACAAGTAATATGGATGATTATAAGTAGTAATTGCAATCTGAAATAAAAATGGCAGCAAGCGAACATGTAGCAGAACTTGTGGAAAACGGTGTTTCAATTATTAGAAACAAGGCCTAGGGATCATACTTTCACTAGTGAACACTCTCAACAATGATCACATAATTGAATAAATAAATGCTACTCTCAAACACTCTCTTGTTGGATAACAAACACCATTCATTGTGTAGGGCTGCAAAAGCACACCTCAAGCCGGAGTAAATAAGCTCCACAACGTCATAAAGGAATCACACACGATGCACACACTGTCACCATCACACCGTGGAGAGTGACTCCGGAGTTCATATTAAAGTAACCTCTAGAGTGCATAATAGACAAGAGTAACATCTACATATTCAAATAGATTACAAAGCTCATGATCACATAAAGATCATACCATGGGAGAGAGAGATGAACCACATAGCTACCGGTAGAGCCCTCATCCTCGGGGGAGAACTACTCCCTCCTCATAATGGGAGACAGCAACGGCGATGAAGATGGCGATGGAGTCGATGGAGATGGATTCCGGGGGCACTTCCCCGTCCCGACGGCGTGCCGGAACAGAGACTTCTGTCCCCCGAACTTGGCTTCGCGATGGCGGCGGGTACGTAACTTTTCGTGGAATATGACTGATATCTCTAGGGTTTTCGCATTTGGGAGAATATATAGGCGAAGGGGCGATGTAGGTGGAGTCCCGAGGTGGGCTCCCCACCTGGCGGCGCGGCAGAGGGGTGGGCCGCGCCCCCCTATGGTGTGGCCAGCTCGTGGCCCCCCTTCGTCTCTCCTTCGGACTCCGTGAAGCTTCTGGAAAATAGGGACGTGGCCTTTTGTTTCGCGCAATTCCGAGAATATTTCCTGTGTAGAATTTCTGAAACCAAAAACAACAGAAAACAGGAACTGGCACATCGGCATCTTGTTAATAGGTTAGTCCCGGAAAATGCATAAAAATGATATAAAGTGTATATAAAACATGTAGCAATTGGTATAATACAAGCATGGAACATCAGAAATTATAGATACGTTGGAGACGTATCAAGCATCCCCAAGCTCAGGTCCTACTCGCCCTCGAGTAGGTAAACGATAAAAAGAATAATTTCTGAAGTGACATGCTACCAACATAATCTTGATCAATACCATTGTAAAGCATATGAGATGAATGAAGTGACTCAAAGCAATGGTCTGTAGTTTGCTAACAAGAAGATAATGACTAAACAACTGAATCATATAGCAAAAACTTTTCATGAATAGTACTTTCAAGACAAGCATCAAAAAGTCTTGCATAAGAGTTAACTCATAAAGCAATAGATTCTTAATAGAAGGTTTTGAAGCAACACAACGGAAGATTTAAGTTTCAGCAATTGCTTTCAACTTTCAACATGTATATCTCATGGATAATTGTCAACACAAAGTAATATGATGAGTGCAAATAAGCAAGCATGTAAGAATCAATGCACACAGTTGACACAAGTGTTTGCTTCTAAGATAGAAACAAGTAGGTAAACTGACTCAACATAAAGTAAAAGAAAGGCCCTTCGTAGAGGGAAGCAGGGATTAAATCATGTGCTAGAGCTTTTCAAGTTTTGAAATCATATAGAGAGCATAAAAGTAAAGTTTTAAGAGGTGTTTGTTGTTGTAAACGAATGGTAGTGGGCACTCTAACCCCCTTGTCAAACAGACTTTCAAAGAGCGGCTCCCATGAAGGACGTTAGCTCTACCAGCAAGGTAGATCATCTTTCTTCTCTTTTGTTTACACATGTACTTTAGTTTTATTTATGGATGACACTCCTCCCAACATTTTTCTTTCACAAGCCATGGCTAACCGAATCCTCGGGTACCTTCCAACATTTCACATACCATGGAGGAGTGTCTATTGCAATATTAAGTTGCTTACTGATGAATCAGGGCAAAACATGTGAAGATAATTATTAATGAACGTTAATTTATTGGGGTTGGGAACCCCGTTGCCAGATCTTTTTGCAAAATTATTGGATAAGCGGATGTGCCACTAGTCCATTGGTGAAAGTATGCCCAACAAGATTGAAAGATAAAACACCACATACTTCCTCATGAGCTATAAAACATTGACACAAATAAGGAGTATTAAAGTTTTGAATTGTTTAAAGGTAGCACATGAAGTATTTACTTGGAATGGCAGAAAAATACCACATAGTAGGTAGTTATGGTGGACACAAATGGCATAAGTTTTGGCTCAAGGTTTTGGATGCACGAGAAGCATTCTCTCTCAGTACAAGGCTTTGGCTAGCAAGGTTGTTTGAAGCAAACACAAGTATAAACCGGTACAACAAAACTTACATAAGAACATATTGCAAGCATTATAAGACTCTACACTGTCTTTCTTGTTGCTCAAACACTTTTAGCAGAAAATATCTAGACCTTAGAGAGACCAATCATGCAAACCAAATTTCAACAAGCTCTACGGTAGTTCTCCACTAATAGGTTTAAACTACATGACGCAAGAGCTTAAACATGATCTACTTTGAGAGCTCAAAACAATTGCCAAGTATCAATTTATTCAAGACAATATACCAACTACCACATGAAGCATTTTCTGTTTCCAACCAAATAGCAATAAGTGCTGCGGCTTTCAGCTTTTGCCATGAACATTAAAAGTAAAACGAAGAACATCAGTGTTCATATGAAAAAGCGGAGCGTGTCTCTCTCCCACACAAGCATGTTAGGATCCGATTTATTCAAAGAATGAAAATAACAAAACGAAAATAAAAGCACACAGACGCTCCAAGTAAAGCACACAAGATGTAACGGAATTAAAATATAGTTTCACTAGAGGTGACCTGATAAGTTGTTGATGAAGAAGGGGATGCCTTGGGCATCCCCAAGCTTAGACGCTTGAGTCTTCTCGAAATATGCAGGGATGAACCACGGGGGCATCCCCAAGCTTAGACTTTTCACTCTTCTTGATCATATTATATCATCCTCCACTCTTGATCCTTGAAAACTTCCTTCACACGAAATTCAGCAGTGGTCGATTGAAATTGAGAGAATAAGCTAAATTTGACTCAAAGCAATCTCATTAGAGGGTTAGTGCATAATCAAAAATTCACATGTTCAGCAATGACACAATCATTCCCAACACTTCTGGACATTATCCAAGGTTACAGAAATTTAATGGAGCAAAGAAACCCGCTCAAACACAGTAAAAGAGGCAATGCGAAATAAAAGGCAGAATCTATCAAAACAGAACAGTCCGTAAAGACGAATTTTTTCGAGGCACTTAACATGCTCAGATGGAAAAGCTCCAGTTGAATGAAAGTTGCGTACATATCTGAGGATTACTCATGAATTTTTTCAAGATTTTTAGATTTTTCTACAGAGAGAACAGCTCAAATTAGTGACAGCTAAAAATCTGTTTCTGCGCAGAAATCCAAATCTAGTATCAACTTTCTATCAAAGACTTTACTTGGCACAACAATGCAATAAAATAAAGATAAGGAGAGGTTGCTACAGTAATAAAAAATTCCAAGACACAAAAAAACAGTAGCAAAATAAAAACATGGGTTATCTCCCAAGAAGTGCTTTCTTTATAGCCATTAAGATGGGCTCAGTAATTTTAATGATGCTCTCGCAAGAAATAAGAGTTGAAGCAAAAGAGAGCATCAAAAGCAAATAAGAAACACTTTTAAGTCTAACCCACTTCCTATGAAAAGGAATCTTGTAAGAAAACAAATTATTGAAGCATGAAGCTACTATCATAGAAAGACAAAGCAAGTGCAACTTCAAAATTTTCAACAAAAAGAGAGGTGACTTAATATTATTGAGATATATAAAACCATGTCTCCCTCTCTCATAATAATTTTTAGTGCTATCATTGATAAACTCAACAATATAGCTATCGCATATAGAATTCTTATCATGATCCACATGCATAAAAGTATCATTACTCTCCACACAAGCATAATCAATTTTATTAGTAATAGTGGGAGTAAAACTATCACATCCATCATTATAATCATCATAAATTGGAGGCATAGAATAATCATAATGAATTTTATCCTCAATAGTAGATGGACTGAAAATATCACAATCACCATAACGAACTTGAATATGATAGACAAGTTGTATATTAGAGAGATGGTTTTGGGTAATCCCTCCATAACTATGGCAAGTTTCATGAGGATGACTGTAATTATAACCTATGTCATAGTATTCTTTATAATAATTGTCAAATATTGGAGGCATAGTGTCATCATAAGAAATAGAATAGTTATCTTCCAAAGTGTGTTCATCTGTAAACATACCATCATTGTTACTAGAAGGAGATGTATCAAACATATAATCATCAGTAGCAAAAGGATTTTCAAACACCTCATCCCCAAGCTTAGAGCTTTCTATATCATCATGGGAAGAAACATGGATAGTACTAATACTATGGCAATTATTAACATCATCATTTTCAGAATTAGTGTCCCAGAGATCTTCAATATCAAAAAAAGTGTGCTTTTCCCAATCATGATCACTAATATAAATAACAGGCATAGGTTCATCATCAAGTTCAGAATCATCGAATTCAGAATTATAAGTATCAATTGTAATAGGAGCAACAAGTTTGGGAGAAGATACCGTTTCCTCTCTCCTTTTACTCCTGTTCTTCTTCTTGTTCGTTCCCTTCTTCTTCTTCTTTTCCCCTTTAGGAGGGAGAGGCTTGAAAGGAAGCTTCTCCACATAACCTGATTCTTTACCTTTGTCGTTCTCCCAATCTTCAGTATTGCTTTGAATTATTTCAAGAAGATCCCATCTAGCTTCAACCTCCTTGCTTGTGAAAGATCCCTCCAAACAGGCATCTAGATAGTCCTTGTGGTGTCCTGAAAGCCTTGCATAAAAATTATTAATAATAACATTACGGGGGAGCTCATGAATGGGACATTTGGCACTAGTGACTTCAATCTCCCCCATGCTTGGGAAATACTCTCTCCATCACGAGGATAAAAGTTATAAATGTAATTCCTATCAACATGCACTTCACGAGGAGGATAAAATTTAGAATAAAAGAGAGGTACAATTTCCTCCCAACCAATAGATCGACCATTCTTCAGCATCTTATACCATTCCGCAGCTCTGCCCTTCAGAGATATAGAGAATAGCTTCATCTTAACTTGGTCCTTTCAAATACCTGCACTCTCGAACAACTCGCATAATTCATGTATAAAGAGTAAATGATCACTAGGATGGACAGTCCCATCTCCAAAATAGCAATTGTTCATAACAAGTTTAACAATTTTTGTAGGTATCTTGAAAGGAATACTTTCAGTAGGTGGATTTAAAATATCACAAGCATCATTAGAGTTATCGCATATGGGAGATAAAGTATTATCATAGCAAATTTTCTCCCCTAAAGCTGGGAAGCTAAAAAGATCATCAAAACTAGCTTCCCCAAGCTTAGACTTTTCCATAGCATTAGCAGTAATTGCGTTCATACTAATAACATTGCTACTAGCATGCAAATAAGGTTCCAAAGGTTTTTAATTTTCGCATCAAACAATTCATGTCTTAACTCAGGAAAAAGATTAAAAAGCTCACTAAATTTTTTGTTGTTTTCCATTATGCCTAACTAGTGAAAAAATAAAAACAAGAAACAAAAAGATGCAATTGCAGAATCTAAAGGAAATAACTTCGAGCACCCACACCCAAGGATGTGAATACCTTTTACCTTACCTCCCCGGCAACGGCGCCAGAAAATAGCTTGATGTCTACGCACGCTTCTATTCCTGTAGACAGTGTTAGGCCTCCAAGAGCAGAGGTTTGTAGAGCAGCAGCAAGTTTCCCTTAAGTGAATCACCCAAGGTTTATCGAACTCAGGGAGGTAGAGGTCAAACATATCCCTCTCAAGCAACCCTGCAATTAAGATACAAGAAGTCTCTTGTGTCCCCAACACACCTAATACACTTGTCAGATGTATAGGTGCACTAGTTCGGCGAAGAGATAGTGAAATACAAGTAATATGGATGATTATAAGTAGTAATTGCAATCTAAAATAAAAATGGCAGCAAGCGAACATGTAGCAGAACTTGTGGGAAACGGTGTTTCAATGCTTAGAAACAAGGCCTAGGGATCATACTTTCACTAGTGGACACTCTCAACAATGATCACATAATTGAATAAATAAATGCTACTCTCAAACACTCTCTTGTTGGATAACAAACACCATTCATTGTGTAGGGCTGCAAAAGCACACCTCAAGCTGGAGTAAACAAGCTCCACAACGTCATAAAGGAATCACACACGATGCACACACTGTCACCATCACACCGTGGAGAGTGACTACGGAGTTCATATTAAAGTAACCTCTAGAGTGCATAATAGACAAGAGTAACATCTACATATTCAACTAGATTACAAAGCTCATGATCACATAAAGATCAAACCATGGGAGAGAGAGATGAACCACATAGCTACCGGTAGAGCCCTCAGCCTCGGGGAGAACTACTCCCTCCTCATCATGGGAGACAGCAACGGCGATGAAGATGGCGATGGAGTCGATGGAGATGGATTCCGGGGGCACTTCCCCGTCCCGGCGACGTGCCGGAACAGAGACTTCTGTCCCCCGAACTTGGCTTCGCGATGGCGGCGGCTACGTAACTTTTCGTGGAATATGACTGATATCTCTAGGGTTTTCGCATCTAGGAGAATATATAGGCGAAGGGGCGATGTCGGTGGAGTCCCGAGGTGGGCTCCCCACCTGGCGGCGCGGCAGAGGGGTGGGCCGCGCCCCCCTATGGTGTGGCCAGCTCGTGGCCCCCCTTCGTCTCTCCTTCGGACTCCGTGAAGCTTCTGGAAAAATAGGGACGTGGCCTTTTGTTTCGCGCAATTCCGAGAATATTTCATGTGTAGAATTTCTGAAACCAAAAACAGCAGAAAACAGGACTTTTGCTCTCGAACTTTTCTCCTTGTTTAATGAGTGCGTAGAAGGCAACGCTTTTTCTCCTAGCCTGGCGACAAATCTGCTCAGAGCTGCGACACGTCCCGTCAACTGATGTATCTCCTTAAGCTTTGTCGGCTTTCTCATTGTCACAATTTCTTGTATTTTCACAGGATTCGCCTCAATTCCTCTGGCTGACACTAAGTATCCAAGGAGCTCTCCCGCAGGAACGCCAAAGGAACACTTCATCGGGTTTAGCTTGAGACGAAACTTGTCGAGGTTGTCGAAGGTTTGCTTGAGATCATCAATCAGAGATAACCCCTTCTTTGTCGTAATTATGACATCGTCGATATATACTTGAACGTTCTTGCCAATCTGCGTGGCGAGACACTTTTGCATCATGCTTTGATAAGTAGCTCCCGCATTTTTCAACCCGAAAGGCATCGTTCTATAGCAGAACACACCATAAGGTGTTATGAAAGCTGTTTTGACCTCATTCTCTTCTTTTAAGCGGATCTGGTTGTAACCAGAATACGCGTCCAGGAAGGAAAGACATTCTCATCCCGCTGTGGAATCGATAATTTGATCGATCCTCGGGAGGGGAAAGTGATCATTTGGACAATGTTTATTGAGACACATGAAGTCGACGCACATGCGAAGGACGTCAGTTTTTTTCTTCGGGACCAGGACTGGGTTAGCGACCCATGTGGCCTCTGTGTGCAGCTCCTTGATGAAGTTTGCTTCTCGAAGTCGATTAATTTCTGACAGCATAGCTTTGCGGTTTGGTTCTGAAAAACGCCGCAAAGGTTGTTTAATTGTCCTAGCCATTGGATCCAGATTAAGAGGGTGCTCGGCAAGTTCCCTGGGTACCCCTGGCATGTCAGCTGGACACCATGCGAAGATTTCCCAGCGCTCATGGAGGAACTCGACAAGCGCGCTTTCCTATGCGCTATCCATGTTTGTTGCGATAGCTGTCGTCTTCTTAGGATCTGTCGGGTGAATTTGTACTTCCTTCGAGTTTTTGGTGGTATCAAAGGTTAGCTCCTTCAGTGGCCTCCCTCCGTCAGGCAGCACATCATAATCAGTTGTTAGCCTTGACGTCATATACTCTGCTTGCATCCCGAAAGTTTCTGACAGCCGATGAAAATCCTTGTCGCACTTATCTGCCAGCGTGAAACTGCATTTTACTGTGATTGGGCCCTTGGGTCCAGGGAGCCTCCACAACAAGTATGTGTAATGTGACACCGCCATAAATCTGGCATAAGCGGGTCGTTCTAGTAGAGCATGATTATGTGACGGTGATACGTCCCAAACGTATCTATAATTTCTTATGTTCCATGCTACTTTTATGATGATACTCACATGTTTTATACACATTATATGTCATTATTATGCATTTTCCGGCACTAACCTATTGACGAGATGCCGAAGAGCCGATTCTTGTTTTCTGCTGTTTTTGGTTTCAGAAATCCTAGTAAGGAAATATTCTCGGAATTGGACGAAATCAACGCCCAGGGTCCTATTTTTCCACGAAGCTTCCAGAAGGCCGAGGGAGATACGAAGTGGGGCCACGGGGCGCCGCCACACTAGGGCGGCGCGGCCTAGAGGGGGCCCGCGCGGCCCTAGTGTGTGGGTCCCCCGTGACGCCCCCGACTCTGCCCTTCCGCCTACTTAAAGCCTTCATCGCGAAAACCCCAGCACCGAGAGCCACGATATGGAAAACCTTACAGAGACGCTGCCGCCGCCAATCCCATCTCGGGGGATTCAGGAGATCGCCTCCGGCACCCTGCCGGAGAGGGGAATCATCTCCCGGAGGACTCTTCATCGCCATGATCGCCTCCGGATCGATGTGTGAGTAGTTCACCCCTGGACTATGGGTCCATAGCAGTAGCTAGATGGTTGTCTTCTCCTCGTTGTGCTATCATGTTAGATCTTGTGAGCTGCCTATCATGATCAAGATCATCTATCTGTAATCCTACATGTTGTGTTTGTTGGGATCCGATGAATATTGAATACTATGTCAAGTTGATTATCAATCTATCATATATGTTGTTTATGTTCTTGCATGCTCTCCGTTGCTAGTAGAGGCTCTGGCCAAGTTGATACTTGTGACTCCAAGAGGGAGTATTTATGCTCGATAGTGGGTTCATGCCTCCATTGAATCTGGGACAGTGACAGAAAGTTCTAAGGTTGTGGATGTTGCCACTAGGGATAAAACATCGATGCTTTGTCTGAGGATATTTGTGTTGATTACATTACGCACCATACTTAATGCAATTGTCTGTTGTTTGCAACTTAATACTGGAGGGGGTTCGGATGATAACCTGAAGGTGGACTTTTTAGGCATAGATGCATGCTGGATAGCGGTCTATGAACTTTGTCGTAATGCCCTGATTAAATCTCATAGTACTCATCATGATATATGTATGTGCATTGTTATGCCTTCTTTATTTGTCAATTGCCCAACCGTAATTTGTTCACCCAACATCTGTTTATCTTATGGGAGAGACACCACTAGTGAACTGTGGACCCCGGTCCAATTCTTTACATCTGAAATACAATCTACTGCAATTGTTCTTTACTCGTTCTTCGCAAACAAACATCATCATCCACACTATACATCTAATCCTTTGTTTACAGCAAGCCGGTGAGATTGACAACCTCACCGTTACGTTGGGGCAAAGTACTTTGATTGTGTTGTGCAGGTTCCACGTTGGCGCCGGAATCCCCGGTGTTGCGCCGCACCTGCACTCCGCCACCAACAACCTTCACGTGCTTCCTTGACTCCTACTGGTTCGATAACCTTGGTTTCTTACTGAGGGAAACTTACTGCTGTGCGCATCACACCTTCCTCTTGGGGTTCCCAACGGACGTGTCAACTACACGCAGCAGACGGGAAATCCACAACTTCGAACTCCAGCTTCTCTCTTCTGTAATTCTCTCGGGTTCCAAACTGAACGTCGAGATTAATCTTTCCCAATGGATAACTTGGCTTCTCTGGGGTGATACCATGGAAACGCGTGTCAGTTGGTGATAAATTCGCCAAGGATATATTCATCTTCCTCAATGTATCTGCATACATAAGGTTTAAGCTGCTGCCTCCATCTATGAACACACGTGAAACATCGAATCCTGCAATCACCGCCGGTAGGATCAAAGCTGATTGCACTGGTCGTGGAACCTGCTGCGGGTGGTCCGCTATGGTGAAGCCGATGTCCTGCCCCGACCAATTCAGGTACTCGATCGTTGGTGGAGGCATCTTCTCTGCCATATAAACTTGCCGCGAAATCACTTTTTGAGTTCTATTGGAGGGTCTGCCCTTCTAAATCATCGAGACTGCCCCATTGGTGTCGATAAGGACCGTTGGTTGGAGCTGCCGCCAATTGCAACTGGTGTCGATTTTCGTCTGTAATTGCGGGTGGAGGTGGAAGGTGAATCTCACTCCTTGGCCCCTGGGGGTTTCTATTTGTTGCATGTGCATTAGTATGCCCTGCGTACCTATGTAGTGCTAGAAAAGTTCGGCAGTCCTTCTGCAAGTGCCTCGACCGCCTCTTCCCATTATTATCGAGGAAGAAGTGCATTTGGCATGGTCCGTTCAAGAGATCCTCGGGTGACAGATATGGCCTATGGAACCTTCGTCCATTATTTTGTCTGCTGGGACGGGGAGCGTCCGTGTGATCGTTGCGCTGCTCGTCTCTGATAATCGTCTCGATTATTACCTCCACCAGTTATTCGGAAGCCAACCGATATTTGGCCAGGACCATCATAATCTGAGAACTGTCGAGAAAAGCGTCGTCTATTTTGATTATTTCGGTTGCGCTCGTCCTCAGGCGACCTATGCCGTTTGTTTTGAACAACATCTTCTCCATCTGCCCAGCGATTCGCTACTTCCATAAGCGATGCTATTGTTTTCGGGTTGGTCCTTCCTAAATCCTCGATTAGGTCCTTCCTTCGGATCCCACCAACAAACGCATCTATTGCTCTTTCGTCAGATATATTCTCTGTCGAGTTTTTGATGATGTTCCACCTCTGGATGTATGTCCTCATTGGCTCATCAAACTTCTGCCTGCAGACCCTCAGTTGCTCTATTGACGCGGGTTTCTTGCATGTGGAGAAGAAGTTTTTCATAAACATGTCCTCAAAAGTTTCCCAGCTGTCGATGGATCCAGGTGGTAGCTTTTTTATCCATGACCTCGCTGCTTGATACGTCTCCAACGTATCGATAATTTCTTGTGTTCCATGCCACATTATTGATGTTATCTACATGTTTTATGCACACTTTATATCATATTCGTGCATTTTCTGGAACTAACCTATTAACAAGATGCCGAAGTGCCAGTTTCTGTTTTCTGCTGTTTTTGGTTTCAGAAATCCTAGTAAAGAAATATTCTCGGAATTGGACGAAATAAAAGCCCAGAGGCCTATTTTTCTCACGAAGCTTCCGGAAGACCGAAGACGAGACGAAGAGGGGCCACGGGGGAGCCAAACCCTAGGGCGGCGCGGCCCCCCTTGGCCGCGCGGCCCCGTGGTGTGGGCCCCCGTGCCGCCTCTCGACTTGCCCTTCCGCCTACAAATAGCCTCCGTGACGAAACCCCCGATACCGAGAGCCACGATACGGAAAACATTACCGAGACGCCGTCGCCGCCGATCCCATCTCGGGGGATCCCGGAGATCGCCTCCGGCACCCTGCCGGAGAGGGGAATCATCTCCCGGAGGACTCTACGCCGCCATGGTCGCCTCCGGTGTGATGAGTGAGTAGTCTACCCCTGGACTATGGGTCCATAGCGGTAGCTAGATGGTTGTCTTCTCCCCATTGTGCTATCATTGTCGGATCTTGTGAGCTGCCTATCATGATCAAGATCATCTATATGTAATTCTATATGTTGCGTTTGTTGGGATCCGATGAATAGAGAATACTTGTTATGTTGATTATCAAAGTTATGCTTATGTGTTGTTTATGATCTTGCATGCTCTCCGTTACTAGTAGATGCTCTGGCCAAGTAGATGCTTGTAACTCCAAGAGGGAGTACTTATGCTCGATAGTGGGTTCATGCTCGCATTGACACCGGGACGAGTGACGAAAGTTCTAAGGTTGTGTTGTGCTCGTTGCCACTAGGGATAAAACATTGATGCTATGTCTAAGGATGTAGTTGTTGATTACATTACGCACCATACTTAATGCAATTGTCCGTTGCTTGCAACTTAATACTGGAGGGGGTTCGGATGATAACCTCGAAGGTGGACTTTTTAGGCATAGATGCGGTTGGATGGCGGTCTATGTACTTTGTCGTAATGCCCAATTAAATCTCACTATACTCATCATGATATGTATGTGCATTGTCATGCTCTCTTTATTTGTCAATTGCCCAACTGTAATTTGTTCACCCAACATGCTGTTCGTCTTATGGGAGAGACACCTCTAGTGAACTGTGGACCCCGGTCCAATTCTCTTTACTCGAAATACAATCTACTGCAATACTTGTTCTACTGTTTTCTGCAAACAATCATCTTCCACACAATACGGTTAATCCTTTGTTACAGCAAGCCGGTGAGATTGACAACCTCACTGTTTCGTTGGGGCAAAGTAGTTTGGTTGTGTTGTGCAGGTTCCACGTTGGCGCCGGAATCCCTGGTGTTGCGCCGCACTACATCCCGCCGCCATCAACCTTCAACGTGCTTCTTGGCTCCTCCTGGTTCGATAAACCTTGGTTTCTTTCGAGGGAAAACTTGCTGCTGTGCGCATCATACCTTCCTCTTGGGGTTGCCCAACGAACGTGTGAAATACACGCCATCAAGCTCTTTTCCGGCGCCGTTGCCGGGGAGATCAAGACACGCTGCAAGGGGAGTCTCCACTTCCCAATCTCTTTACTTTGTTTTTGTCTTGCTTTATTTTATTTACTACTTTGTTTGCTGCACTAAATCAAAATACAAAAAAATTAGTTGCTAGTTTTACTTTATTTGCTATCTTGTTTGCTATATCGAAAACACAAAAAAATTAGTTTACTTGCATTTACTTTATCTAGTTTGCTTTATTTACTTGTTGCTAAAATGGCCAACGCTGAAAATACTAAGTTGTGTGACTTCACAACCACAAATAATAATGATTTCTTATGCACACCTATTGCTCCACCTGCTACTACAGCAGAATTCTTTGAAATTAAACCTCGCTTTACTCGAATCTTGTCATGAAAGATCAATTTTCCGGTGTTAGTTCCGATGATGCTTGCTGCCCATCTCAATAATTTTGTTGAACTATGTGAAATGCAAAAATATAAAGATGTAGATGGTGATATTATTAAATTAAAATTGTTCCCTTTCTCATTAAGAGGAAGAGCTAAAGATTGGTTGCTATCTCTGCCTAAGAATAGTATTGATTCATGGACTAAATGCAAGGATGTTTTTATTGGTAGATATTATCCCCCTGCTAAAATTATATCTTTGAGGAGTAGCATAATGAATTTTAAACAATTAGATACTGAACATGTTGCTCAAGCTTGGGAAAGAATGAAATCTCCGGTTAAAAATTGCCCAACCCATGGATCGACTACTTGGATGATCATCCAAACCTTCTATGCGGGACTAAATTTTTCTTCACGGAATTTATTGGATTCAGCTGCTGGAGGTACCTTTATGTCCATCACTCTTGGTGAAGCAACAAAGCTTCTTGATAATATGATGATCAACTACTCTGAATGGCACACGGAAAGAGCTCCACAAGGTAAGAAGGTAAATTTTGTCGAAGAAACCTCTTCCTTGAGTGATAAGATTGATGTTATTATGTCTATGCTTGTGAATGATAGGACTAATATTGATCCTAATAATGTTCCGTTAGCTTCATTGGTTGCACAAGAAGAACATGTTGATGTAAACTTCATTAAAAATAATAATTTCAACAACAATGCTTACCGGAACAATTCTAGTAACAACTATAGGCCATATCCTTATAATAATGGCAACGGCTATGGTAATTCTTATGGAAATTCTTACAACAATAATAGGAATACACCCCCTGGACTTGAGGCCATGCTTAAAGAATTTATTAGTACACAAACTGCCTTTAACAAATCTGTTGAGGAAAAGCTCAATAAAATTGATATTCTTGTTTCTAGAGTTGATAGTCTTGCCTCCGATGTTGATCTTTTGAAATCGAAAGTTATGCCTAATAGGGATATTGAAAATAAAATTGTTACTACAGCAAATGCCATCCAAGTTAGAATTAATGAGAATATAAGATTAATGGCTGAACTGCGTGCTAGGTGGGATAGAGAAGAAAATGAAAAACTAGCTAAAGAGAAGAATATAGCTAAAGTTTGGACTATTACCACCACTAGTAATGCTAATGCTACACATGTTGCTGCACCTCCTACTCATACTAATAAAAGAATTGGTGTTAGCAATGTTTCCACTTCTAATGCAAAGCGCGAAAAACTGCACTGAAACTGCTAAAACTGCTGAAATTGCCTGTGATAAAGCTCGCTGAAATTTTTTCCAACATTGGGGATGATGATCCCATTGCTTTAGATTATAATGGTTTGAATTTTGATGATTGCCACATCTCTGAAGTTATAAAGTTCTTGCAAAAACTTGCTAAAAGTCCTAATGCTAGTGCTATAAATTTGGCTTTCACGCATCATATTACAAATGCTCTCATAAAAGCTAGAGAAGAGAAACTAGAGCGCGAAGCCTCTATTCCTAAAAAGCTAGAAGATGGTTGGGAGCCCATCATTAAGATGAAGGTTAAAGATTTTGATTGTAATGCTTTATGTGATCTTGGTGCAAGTATTTCTGTTATGCCGAAGAAAATTTATAATATGCTTGACTTGCCACCGCTGAAAAATTGCTATTTGGATGTTAATCTTGCTGATCATTCTACAAAGAAACCTTTGGGTAAAGTTGATAATGTTCGCATTACCGTTAACAATAACCTTGTTCCCGTTGATTTTGTTGTCTTGGATATTGAATGCAATGCATCTTGTCCAATTATATTGGGAAGACCTTTTCTTCGAACCGTTGGTGCTACTATTGATATGAGGGAAGGTAATATAAAATATCAATTTCCTCTCAAGAAAGGTATGGAACACTTCCCTAGAAAGAGAATGAAGGTACCTTATGATTCTATCATTAGAACAAATTATGATGTTGATGCTTCATCTCTTGATGTTACTTGATACACACTTTCTGCGCCTAGCTGAAAGGCGTTAAAGAAAAGCGCTTATGGGAGACAACCCATGTTTTTACCTACAGTACTTTGTTTTTATTTTGTGTCTTGGAAGTTGTTTACTACTGTAGCAACCTCTCCTTATCTTAGTTTTGAGTTTTGTTGTGCCAAGTTAAGCCGTTGATAGAAAAGTAAGTACTAGATTTGGATTACTGCGCAGTTCCAGATTTCTTTGCTGTCACGAATCTGAGCCCACTGCCCTGCAGGAAGCTCAGAAAATTATGCCAATTTACGTGCATGATCCTCAGATATGTACGCAACTTTCATTCAATTTGAGCATTTTCATTTGAGCAAGTCTGGTGCCATTTTAAAATTCGTCAATACGAACTGTTCTGTTTTGACAGATTCTGCCTTTTATTTCGCATTGCCTCTTTCGCTATGTTGGATGAATTTCTTTGATCCACTAATGTCCAGTAGCATTATGCAATGTCCAGAAGTGTTAAGAATGATTGTGTCACCTCTGAATATGTCAATTTATATGGTGCACTAACCCTCTAATGAGTTGTTTCGAGTTTGGTGTGGAGGAAGTTTTCAAGGATCAAGAGAGGTGTATGATGCAACATGATCAAGGAGAGTGAAAGCTCTAAGCTTGGGGATGCACCCGGTGGTTCACCCCTGCATATATCAAGAAGACTCAAGCGTCTAAGCTTGGGGATGCCCAAGGCATCCCCTTCTTCATCGACAACATTATCAGGTTCCTCCCCTGAAACTATATTTTTATTCCATCACATCTTATGTGCTTTTTCTTGGAGCGTCGGTTTGTTTTTGTTTTTGTTTTGTTTGAATAAAATGGATCCTAGCATTCACTTTGTGGGAGAGATACACGCTCCGCTGTAGCATATGGACAAGTATGTCCTTGGTTTCTACTCATAGTATTCATGGCGAAGTTTCTCCTTCGTTAAATTGTTATATGGTTGGAATTGGAAAATGATACATGTAGTAATTGCTATAATGTCTTGGGTAATGTGATAATTGGCAATTGTTGTGCTCATGTTTAAGCTCTTGCATCATATGCTTTGCACCCATTAATGAAGAAATACATAGAGCATGCTAAAATTTGGTTTGCATAATTGGTTTCTCTAAGGTCTAGATAATTTCTAGTATTGAGTTTGAACAACAAGGAAGACGGTGTAGAGTCTTATAATGTTTACAATATGTCTTTTATGTGAGTTTTGCTGTACCGTTCATCCTTGTGTTTGTTTCTAACAAGCCTTGCTAGCCTAAACCTTGTATCGAGAGGGAATACTTCTCATGCATCCAAAATACTTGAGCCAACCACTATGCCATTTGTGTCCACCATACCTACCTACTACATGGTATTTTCCAGCCATTCCAAAGTAAATTGCTTGAGTGCTACCTTTAAAATTCCATCATTCACCTTTGCAATATATAGCTCATGGGACAAATAGCTTAAAAACTATTGTGGTATTGAATATGTAATTATGCACTTTATCTCTTATTAAGTTGCTTGTTGTGCGATAACCATGTTTACTCGGGGAACGCCATCAACTCATTGTTGAATTTCATGTGAGTTGCTATGCATGTTCGTCTTGTCCGAAGTAAGGGCGATCTACACCGAGTTGAATGGTTTGAGCATGCATATTGTGAGAGAAGAACATTGGGCCGCTAACTAAAGCCATGTTCCATGGTGGAAGTTTCAGTTTTGGACAAACATCCTCAAATCTCTAATGAGAAAAGAATTAATTGTTGTTGAATGCTTAAAGCATTAAAAGAGGAGTCCATTATCTGTTGTCTATGTTGTCCCGGTATGGATGTCTAAGTTGAGAATAATCAAAAGCGAAAAATCCAAATGCGAGCTTTCTCCTTAGACCTTTGTACAGGCGGCATAGAGGTACCCCTTTGTGATACTTGGTTAAAGCATATGTATTGCGGTGATAATCCAGGTAGTCCAAGCTAATTAGGACAAGGTGCGGGCACTATTAGTACACTATGCATGAGGCTTGCAACTTATAAGATATAATTTACATGATGCATATGCTTTATTACTACCGTTGACAAAATTGTTTTATGTTTTCAAAATCAAAGCTCTAGCACAAATATAGCAATCGATGCTTTTCCTCTATGAGGACCATTCTTTTACTTTCAATGTTGAGTCAGTTCACCTATTTCTCTCCACCTCAAGAAGCAAACACTTGTGTGAACTGTGCATTGATTCCTACATATTCGCTTATTGCACTTATTATATTACTCTATGTTGACAATATCCATGAGATATACATGTTACAAGTTGAAAGCAACCGCTGAAACTTAATCTTCTTTTGTGTTGCTTCAATACCTTTACTTTGAATTATTGCTTTATGAGTTAACTCTTATGCAAGACTTATTGATGCTTGTCTTGAAGTGCTATTCATGAAAAGTCTTTGCTTTATGATTCACTTGTTTACTCATGTCATACACATTGTTTTGATCGCTGCACTCACTACATATGCTTTACAAATAGTATGATCAAGATTATGATGGCATGTCACTCCGAAATTATCTTTGTTATCGTTTTACCTGCTCGGGACGAGCAGAACTAAGCTTGGGGATGCCGATACGTCTCCAACGTATCGATAATTTCTTGTGTTCCATGCCACATTATTGATGTTATCTACATGTTTTATGCACACTTTATATCATATTCGTGCATTTTCCGGAACTAACCTATTAACAAGATGCCGAAGTGCCGATTCTTTGTTTTCTGCTGTTTTTGGTTTCAGAAATCCTAGTAAAGAAATATTCTCGGAATTGGACGAAATAAAAGCCCGAGAGGCCTATTTTTCTCACGAAGCTTCCGGAAGACCGAAGACGAGACGAAGAGGGGCCACGGGGAGCCAAACCCTAGGGCGGCGCGGCCCCCCTTGGCCGCGCGGCCCTGTGGTGTGGGCCCCCCGTGCCGCCTCTCGACTTGCCCTTCCGCCTACAAATAGCCTCCGTGACGAAACCCCCAGTACCGAGAGCCACGATACGGAAAACATTCCCGAGACGCCGTCGCCGCCGATCCCATCTCGGGGGATCCCGGAGATCGCCTCCGGCACCCTGCCGGAGAGGGGAATCATCTCCCGGAGGACTCTACGCCGCCATGGTCGCCTCCGGTGTGATGAGTGAGTAGTCTACCCCTGGACTATGGGTCCATAGCGGTAGCTAGATGGTTGTCTTCTCCCCATTGTGCTATCATTGTCGGATCTTGTGAGCTGCCTATCATGATCAAGATCATCTATATGTAATTCTATATGTTGCGTTTGTTGGGATCCGATGAATAGAGAATACTTGTTATGTTGATTATCAAAGTTATGCTTATGTGTTGTTTATGATCTTGCATGCTCTCCGTTACTAGTAGATGCTCCGGCCAAGTAGATGCTTGTAACTCCAAGAGGGAGTACTTATGCTCGATAGTGGGTTCATGCCCGCATTGACACCGGGACAGTGACAGAAAGTTCTAAGGTTGTGTTGTGTCTGTTGCCACTAGGGATAAAACATTGATGCTATGTCTAAGGATGTAGTTGTTGATTACATTACGCACCATACTTAATGCAATTGTCCGTTGCTTGCAACTTAATACTTGGAGGGGTTCGGATGATAACTCGAAGGTGGACTTTTTAGGCATAGATGCGGTTGGATGGCGGTCTATGTACTTTGTCGTAATGCCCAATTAAATCTCACTATACTCATCATGATATGTATGTGCATTGTCATGCTCTCTTTATTTGTCAATTGCCCAAGCTGTAATTTGTTCACCCAACATGCTCGTTCGTCTTATGGGAGAGACACCTCTAGTGAGCTGTGGACCCCGGTCCAATTCTCTTTACTTGAAATACAATCTACTTGCAATACTTGTTCTACTTGTTTTCTGCAAACAATCATCTTCCACACAATACGGTTAATCCTTTGTTACAGCAAGCCGGTGAGATTGACAACCTCACTCGTTTCGTTGGGGCAAAGTAGTTTGGTTGTGTTGTGCGGGTTCCACGTTGGCGCCGGAATCCCTGGTGTTGCGCCGCACTACATCCCGCCGCCATCAACCTTCAACGTGCTTCTTGGCTCCTCCTGGTTCGATAAACCTTGGTTTCTTTCTGAGGGAAAACTTGCTGCTGTGCGCATCATACCTTCCTCTTGGGGTTGCCCAACGAACGTGTGAAATACACGCCATCACTGCTCCACTTAGGTGTACCTGAATGCTCTGCATGGCAGTTGCTTTGGTTCCACCCGTCAATTTTACTGTCTCCAAGTAGTCAACTAACCAGTCCTTAGGATCTTGCAAACCATCGAACTTCTTGTAGTTGTCGGGCAATTTGAACCCTGACGGGACTCAAGTTTTACGAACTCGCCGGGTGAAGCAAGGGAGCCCGCACATATCCTCTTCATCTACTTCTGGTGAATGCTGATGTTCTCTTCTTTCTTGCCGCGCTCTATCGACCCGCGCTTGTGTCGCTGTATCTCTCGCATCACCCGTTCTTGGAGGATCTTGCACTACTGATACGTCTCAAACGTATCTATAATTTCTTATGTTCCATGCTACTTTTATGATGATACTCACATGTTTTATACACACTTTATGTCATTATTATGCATTTTCCGGCACTAACCTATTGACGAGATGCCGAAGAGCCAGTTGCTGTTTTCTGCTGTTTTTGGTTTCAGAAATCCTACAAAGGAAATATTCTCGGAATTGGACGAAATCAACGCCCAGGGTCTTATTTTTCCACGAAGCTTCCAAAAGACCGAGAGAGAAACGAAGTGGGGCCACGGGGCGCCGACACCATAAGGCGGCGCGGCCAAGGGGGGGGCCCGCGCCGCCCTATTGTGTGCCCCCCTGTCAGCCCTCCGACTCTGCCCTTCCGCCTACTTAAAGCCTTCGTCGCGAAAACCCCAGTACCGAGAGCCACGATACGGAAAACCTTCCAGAGACGCCGCCGTCAATCCCATCTCGGGGGATTCAGGAGATCGCCTCCAGCAACCTGCCGGAGAGGGGAATCATCTCCCGGAGGTCTCTTCATCGCCATGATCGCCTCCGGATCGATGTGTGAGTAGTTCACCCCTGGACTATGGGTCCATAGCAGTAGCTAGATGGTTGTCTTCTCCTCATTGTGCCATCATGTTAGATCTTGTGAGCTTCCTATCATGATCAAGATCATCTATTTGTAATGCTACATGTTGTGTTTGTTGGGATCCGATGAATATTGAATACTATGTCAAGTTGATTATCAATCTATCATATATGTTGTTTATGTTCTTGCATGCTCTCCGTTGCTAGTAGAGGCTCTGGCCAAGTTGATACTTGTGACTCCAAGAGGGAGTATTTATGCTCGATAGTGGGTTCATGCCTCCATTGAATCTGGGACAGTGACACAAAGTTCTAAGGTTGTGGATGTGATGTTGCCACTAGGGATAAAACATCGATGCTTTGTCTAAGGATATTTGTGTTGATTACATTACGCACCATACTTAATGCAATTGTCTGTTGTTTGCAACTTAATACTGGAAGGAGTTCGGATGATAACCTGAAGGTGGACTTTTTAGGCATAGATGCATGCTTGGATAGCGGTCTATGTACTTTGTCGTAATGCCCTGATTAAATCTCATTGTACTCATCATGATATATGTATGTGCATTGTTATGCCTTCTTTATTTGTCAATTGCCCAACTGTAATTTGTTCACCCAACAGGCATTTATCTTATGGGAGAGACACCACTAGTGAACTGTGGACCCCGGTCCATTCTTTACATCTGAAATACAATCTACTGCAATACTTGTTCTTTCATCGTTCTTCGCAAACAAACATCATCTTCCACACTATACATCTAATCCTTTGTTTACAGCAAGCCGGTGAGATTGACAACCTCATCGTTACGTTGGGGAAAAGTACTTTGATTGTGTTGTGCGGGTTCCACGTTGGCGCCGGAATCTCCGGTGTTGCGCCGCACTACACTCCGCCACCAACAACCTTCACGTGTTCCTTGACTCCTACTGGTTCGATAACCTTGGTTTCTTACTGAGGGAAAACTTGCTGCTGTACGCATCACACCTTCCTCTTGGGGTTCCCAACGGACGTGTGTCTTGCACGCTATCAACTACCACCGTGGGTCGTGGACTATTCTGCCTTGGAGCACCTTCGGGAGGTGTACTTGTGCCTGCGAACGCTGTCCCCATGACTCCAACTCCTGCCATAGCCATATTGTACAACGCTTCTCTTGGATCTCCGGGAGGTGGCCTGGATGCCAGTATGTAAGCCTGAGTCGCCATGTATCCAGCTTCTGGTGTTTTGGGAATAATGTTTCCTCTTGTGTCTATCGACATAAAGGACACGTCGAGGTTTTGGACCAGATGCTCCCTCTCGCCCTCAGGTATATGTTGCAGCCGAGATCTTCCTCTATTACGAGATGCTCTGTGACTATCTCCCGAAGTTCCTGATTGTCGACTCAGCTCAGCTCTTCGCCTACTTGACGTGGAAGCTGCAGCTTTTCTCTGCTCAAGTATCACCCTTTGTTTCTCCAGCTCTCAACCAGCACGCGCGAGTCTATATTGGTATGCTTGTAACTCCTCCACCGTGGCGGTGGTGGTCAACGGATCTGTACCGTTCAAGGCTGTTGACGCTCTGTCCCAAGCTGCTTGCGGAAGTTGCAACCTCTGGCGTGGTGTAGTCCCGACATACTTGCTGCCTAAACCTCGTGTAAGATCAGGTGGATCGATGTATGGATTTCCCAAATCATCGAAAGCCTCTGATGTTTCGTCCTCTGGACGACTTGACTCACCAATCACGTAGACTTGGTGGTATGTTGGTCCTGAGTGATCATCTTCTGGGTCGGTGACACCGTCGTACGATCGGCGAAGACCTCCCGAATAAGCGTAGATTTGTCGATGAAGTTGAAGCTATCGACGCTTTCCGAGTCGCTGTCCAGATCGGAGTCCGTGAACGACCCGAAAGACATCCCGCCGAACAGATTGGCGAGATCTCCGCCGACGGCGGGCTTGATGCTGCTTGTCGACGAGGTTTCCTCGCTCTACTTGGTTGACGATGATGATCCCGAGAAATCAGAACCAACCGCTAACGGTCCCGAACAGATCGGTGCCGCTAAACGATGTGATCCTTCTCTCCCGACGCAAAAGTAGAAGTTTCCGAACTTCATCTCCATTGGCTCTTCCAGATAGGCATATGCATCCAAACGGGCGGGAGGGTGAGGAACAAAATCAACGAGACCAGTTTTGATCTATTTACCTCCGTCCATCGCATTGCTTGCCACCGAAGATGTCGACGATGTTGAACGTGTGATACGTCTCCGACGTATCGATAATTTCTTATGTTCCATGCCACATTATTGATGATATCTACATGTTTTATACACATTATATGTCGTATTTATGCATTTTCCGGCACTAACCTATTAACGAGATGCCGAAGAGCCGATTGCTTGTTTTCTCCTGTTTTTGGTTTCGGAAATCATACAAAGGAAATATTCTCGGAATTGGACGAAATCAACGCCCGGGGTCCTATTTTTGCATGAAGCTTCCGGAAGACCGAGGGGAAAGGAAGTGGGGCCACGAGGCGCCGCCACGGCAGGGCGGCGCGGCCCAGCCCCCGGCCGCGCGGCCCCGGCGTGTGGGGCCCTCGTGTGGCCCCCGCGTTGCCCTTCCGCCTACTTAAAGCCTTCGTCGCGAAACCCCGCATGCCGAGAGCCACGATACGGAAAACCTTGCGAGACGCCGCCGCCGCCAATCCCATCTCGGGGGATTCGGAGATCACCTCCGGCACCCTGCCGGAGAGGGGATTCATCTCCCGGAGGACTCTTCACCGCCATGGTCGCCTCCGGAGTGATGAGTGAGTAGTTCACCCCTGGACTATGGGTCCATAGCAGTAGCTAGATGGTTGTCTTCTCCTCATGTGCTTCATTGTCGGATCTTGTGAGCTGCCTAACATGATCAAGATCATCTATCTCGTAATTCTATATGTTGTGTTTGTCGGGATCCGATGGATAGAGAATACTATGTTATTTTGATTATCAATCTATCACCTATGTGTTGTTTATGATCTTGCATGCTCTCCGTTATTAGTAGAGGCTCTGGCCAAGGTTTTACTCTTAACTCCAAGAGGGAGTATTTATGCTCGATAGTGGGTTCATGCCTCCATTAAATGCGGGACGATGTGACGGAAAGTTCTAAGGTTGTGGATGTCTTGTTGCCACTAGGGATAAAACATTGATGCTATGTCCGAGGATGTAGTTATTGATTACATTACGCACCATACTTAATGCAATTGTCCGTTGTTTTGCAACTTAATACTTGGAAGGGGTTCGGATGATAACCTGAAGGTGGACTTTTTAGGCATAGATGCATGCTTGGATAGCGGTCTATGTACTTTGTCGTAATGCCCAATTAAATCTCACAATATTCATCATATCATGTATGTGCATTGTCATGCCCTCTCTATTTGTCAATTGCCCGACTGTAATTTGTTCACCCAACATGCTATTCATCTTATGGGAGAGACACCTCTAGTGAACTGTGGACCCCGGTCCATTCTTTTACATTGAATACAATCTACTGCAATACTTGTTCTACTATTTTCTCGCAAACAATCATCATCCACACTATACATCTAATCCTTTGTTACAGCAAGCCGGTGAGATTGACAACCTCACTTGTTTCGTTGGGGCAAAGTACTTTGGTTGTGTTGTGCGGGTTTCACGTTGGCGCCGGAATCCCTGGTGTTGCGCCGCACTACATCTCGCCGCCATCAACCTTCAACGTGCTTCTTGACTCCTACTTGGTTCGATTAAACCTTGGTTTCTTACTGAGGGAAACTTGCTGCTGTGCGCATCACACCTTCCTCTTGGGGTTCCCAACGGACGTGTCAACTACACGCATCAAGCAAATTTCTGGCGCCGTTGCCGGGGAGATCAAGACACGCTGCAAGGGGAGTCTCCACAATCCAATCTCTTTACTTTGTTTTTGTCTTGCATTATTTTATTTACTACTTTGTTTGCTGCATTATATCAAAACACAAAAAAAATTAGTTGCTAGCTTTACTTTATTTACTGTCTTGCACTCTATATCAAAAACACACAAAAAATTAGTTACTTGCATTTACTTTATCTAGTTTGCTTTATTTACTACTGCTAAAATGGCCACTCCTGAAAATACTAAGTTGTGTGACTTCACAACCACAAATAATAATGATTTCTTATGCACACCTATTGCTCCACCTGCTACTACAGCAGAATTCTTCGAAATTAAACACTGCTTTCTTGAATCTTGTTATGCGAGAGCAATTTTCTCAGTGTTAGTTCGATGATGCTTGCTTCCCATCTCAATAACTTTGTTGAATTGTGTGAAATGCAAAAGTATAAAGATGTAGATGGTGACATTATAAAATTAAAATTGTTTCCTTTCTCATTAAGAGGAAGAGCTAAAGATTGGTTGCTATCTCTGCCTAAGAATAGTATTGATTCATGGACTAAATGCAAGGATGCTTTTATTGGTAGATATTATCCCCCTGCTAAAATTATATCTTTGAGAAGTAGCATAATGAACTTTAAACAATTGGATAATGAGCATGTTGCACAAGCTTGGGAAAGAATGAAATCTTTGGTTAAAAATTGCCCAACCCATGGACTGACTACTTGGATGATCATCCAAACCTTTTATGCTGGACTGAACTTTTCTTCGCGGAACCTATTGGATTCAGCTGCTGGAGGTACCTTTATTTCCATCACTCTTGGTGAAGCAACAAAGCTCCTTGATAATATGATGATTAATTACTCTGAATGGCACACGGAAAGAGCTCCACAAGGTAAGAAGGTAAATTCGTCGAAGAAACCTCTTCCTTGAGTGATAAGATTGATGCTATTATGTCTATGCTTGTGAATGATAGGACTAATGTTGATCCTAATAATGTTCCGTTAGCTTCATTGGTTGCCCAAGAAGAACATGTTGATATAAACTTCATTAAAAATAAGAATTTCAACAACAATGCTTATCGGAACAATTCTAGTAATAACTATAGGCCAATCCTTATAATAATGGTAACGGTTATGCTAATTCTTATGGGAATTCTTACAACAATAATAGGAACACACCCCCTGGACTTGAAGCTATGCTTAAAGAATTTATTAGTACACAAACTGCTTTTAACAAATCTGTTGAGGAAAAGCTCAATAAAATTGATATTCTTGCTTCTAAGGTTGATAGTCTTGCCTCCGATGTTGATCTTTTGAAATCGAAAGTTATGCCTAATAAGGATATTGAAAATAAAATTGTTACTACAGCAAATGCCATCCAAGTTAGAATTAATGAGAATATAAGATTGATGGCCGAATTGCATGCTAGGTGGGAAAGAGAAGAAAATGAAAAACTAGCTAAAGAGAATAATGTAGCTAAAGTTTGGACTATTACCACCACTAGTAATGTTAATGATTCACATGTTGCTGCACCTCCTACTATCAATGATAAAATAATTGGTGTTGGCAATGTTACTACTCCTAGTGCAAAGCCCGCAAAATTGCCTGAAACTGCTAAAACTGCTGAAACTGCCTGTGATAAAACTGCTGAAATTTTTTCCAACATTGGGGATGATGATCCCATTGCTTTAGATTATAATGGTTTGGATTTTGATGATTGCCACATCTCTGAAGTTATAAATTTCTTACAAAAACTTGCTAAGAGTCCCAATGCTAGTGCTATAAATTTAGCCTTTACAAAACATATTACAAATGCTCTCATAAAAGCTAGAGAGGAGAAACTAAAACTTGAAACTTCTATTCCTCGAAAGCTAGAGGATGGTTGGGAGCCCATCATTAAGATGAAGGTCAATAACTTTGATTGTAATGCTTTATGTGATCTTGGTGCAAGTATTTCCGTTATGCCTAAGAAAATTTATAATATGCTTGACTTGCCACCATTAAAGAATTGTTATTTGGATGTTAATCTTGTTGATAATGCTACAAAGAAACCTTTGGGGAGAGTTGATAATGTTCGCATTACCGTTAACAATAACCTTGTCCCCGTTGATTTTGTTGTCTTGGATATTGAATGCAATGCATCTTGCCCCATTATATTGGGAAGACCTTTTCTTCGAACTGTTGGAGCTACCATTGATATGAATGAAGGTAATATTAAATATCAATTTCCTCTCAAGAAAGGTATGGAACACTTCCCTAGAAAGAGAATGAAGTTACCTTATGATTCTATTATTAGAACAACTTATGATGTTGACACTTCGTCTCTCGATAATACTTGATATACACTTTACGCGCCTAGGCTGAAAGGCGTTAAAGAAAAGCGCTTATGGGAGACAACCCATGTTTTTACTACAGTATTTTTGTTTTATATTTGAGTCTTGGAAGTTGTTTACTACTGTAGCAACCTCTCCTTATCTTAGTTTTGTGCATTGTTGTGCCAAGTAAAGTCGTTGATAGTAAGGTTCATACTAGATTTGGATTACTTGCGCGATAGCATGATTTCTTTGCTTTGTCACGAATTTCGACCTGCCTCTCTGTAGGTAGCTCATAAAAATATGCCAATTTACGTGCGTGATCCTCGGATATGTACGCAACTTTCATTCAATTTGGGTATTTTCATTTGAGCAAGTCTGGTGCCTCAATAAAATCCATCTTTACGGACTGTTCTGTTTTGACAGATTCTGCCTTTTTATTTCGCATTGCCTCTTTTCCTATGGTGGATGAATTTCTTTGTTCCATTAATGTCCAGTAGCTTTATGCAATGTCCAGAAGTATTAAGAATGATTGTGTCACCTCTGAACATGTTAATTTTTATTATGCACTAACCCTCTAATGAGTTGTTTCGAGTTTGGTGTGGAGGAAGTTTTCAAGGATCAAGAGAGGAGGATGATACAATATGATCAAGGAGAGTGAAAGCTCTAAGCTTGGGGATGCCCCGGTGGTTCACCCCTGCATATTTTAAGAAGGCTCAAGCGTCTAAGCTTGGGGATGCCCAAGGCATCCCCTTCTTCATCGACAACATTATCGAGGTTCCTCCCCCGAAACTATATTTTTATTCCATCACATCTTATGTGCTTTGCTTGGAGCGTCGGTTTGTTTTTGTTTTTGTTTTGTTTGAATAAAATGGATCCTAGCATTCATTGTGTGGGAGAGAGACACGCTCCGTTGTTGCATATGGACAAATATGTCCTTAGGCTTTACTCATAGTATTCATGGCGAAGGTTGAATCTTCTTCGTTAAATTGTTATATGGTTGGAATCGGGAAATGCTACATGTAGTAATTCTAAAATGTCTTGAATAATTTGATACTTGGCAATTGTTGTGCTCATGTTTAAGCTCTTGCATCATATACTTTGCACCTATTAATGAAGAAACACCTAGAGCTTGCTAAATTTGGTTTGCATATTTGGTCTCTCTAAAGTCTAGATAATTTCTAGTATTGAGTTTTGAACAAGAAGGAAGACGGTGTAGAGTCTTATAATGTTTACAATATGTCTTTTATGTGAGTTTTGCTGCACCGGTTCATCCTTGTGTTTGTTTCAAATAACCTTGCTAGCCTAAACCTTGTATCGAGAGGGAATACTTCTCATGCATCCAAATCCTTAAGCCAACCACTATGCCATTTGTGTCCACCATATCTACCTACTACATGGTATTTCTCCGCCATTCCAAAGTAAATTGCTTGAGTGCTACCTTTAAAATTTCTATTCCCTACCTTTACAATATATAGCTCATGGGACAAATAGCTTAAAAACTATTGTGGTATTGAATATGTACTTATGCACTTTATCTCTTATTAAGTTTCTTGTTGTGCGATAACCATGCTTCTGGGGACGCCATCAACTACTCTTTGTTGAATATCATGTGAGTTGCTATGCATGTCCGTCTTGTCTGAAGTAAGGGAGATCTACCACTTTAATGGTTAGAGCATGCATATTGTTAGAGAAGAACATTGGGCCGCTAACTAAAGCCATGAATCATGGTGGAAGTTTCGAGTTTTGGACATATATCCTCAATCTCATATGAGAACACTAATTGTTGCTACATGCTTATGCATTAAAGAGGAGTCCATTATCTCGTTGTCCATGTTGTCCCGGTATGGATGTCTAAGTTGAGAATAATCAAAAGCGAGAAATCCAAAATGCGAGCTTTCTCCTTAGACCTTTGTACATGCGGCATGGAGGTACCCCTTTGTGACACTTGGTTAAAACATGTGTATTGCGATGATCCCGGTAGTCCAAGCTAATTAGGACAAGGTGCGGGCACTATTAGTATACTATGCATGAGGCTTGCAACTTTTAAGATATAATTTACATGATACATATGCTTTATTACTACCGTTGACAAAATTGTTTCTTGTTTTCAAAATAAAAGCTCTAGCACAAATATAGCAATCGATGCTTTCCTCTTTGAAGGACCTTTCTTTTACTTTTATGTTGAGTCAGTTCACCTATTTCTCTCCACCTCAAGAAGCAAACACTTGTGTGAAGCTGTGCATTGATTCCTACATACTTGCATATTGCACTTGTTATATTACTCTATGTTGACAATATCCATGAGATATACATGTTACAAGTTGAAAGCAACCGCTGAAACTTAATCTTCCTTTGTGTTGCTTCAATACCTTTACTTTAATTTATTGCTTTATGAGTTAACTCTTATGCAAGACTTATTGATGCTTGTCTTTAAGTACTATTCATGAAAAGTCTTTGCTTTATGATTCATTTGTTTACTCATGTCATTACCATTGTTTTGATCGCTGCATTCATTACATATGTTTACAATAGTATGATCAAGGTTATGATGGCATGTCACTCCAGAAATTATCTTTGTTATCGTTTACCTGCTCGGGACGAGCAAGAACTAAGCTTGGGGATGCTGATATGTCTCCGACGTATCGATAATTTCTTATGTTCCATGCCACATTATTGATGATATCTACATGTTTTATACACATTATATGTCGTATTTATGCATTTTCCGGCACTAACCTATTAACGAGATGCCGAAGAGCCGATTCTTTGTTTTCGTTGTTTTTGGTTTCAGAAATCCTACAAAGGAAATATTCTCGGAATTGGACGAAATCAACGCCCATGGTCCTATTTTTGCACGAAGCTTTCGGAAGACCGAGGGGAAAGGAAGTGGGGCCACGAGGCGCCGCCACGGCAGGGCGGCGCGGCCCGGCCCCGGCCGCGCGGCCACGGCGTGTGGGGCCCTCGTGTGGCCCCCGCGTTGCCCTTCCGCCTACTTAAAACCTTCGTCGCGAAACCCCCAGTACCGAGAGCCACGATACGGAAAACCTTACTGAGACGCCGCCGCCGCCAATCCTATCTTGGGCGATTCTGGAGATCACCTCCGGCACCCTGCCGGAGAGGGGATTCATCTCCCGGAGGACTCTTCACCGCCATGGTCGCCTCCGGAGTGATGAGTGAGTAGTTCACTCCTGGACTATGGGTCCATAGCAGTAGCTAGATGGTTGTCTTCTCCTCATGTGCTTCATTGTCGGATCTTGTGAGCTGCCTAACATGATCAAGATCATCTATCTGTAATTCTATATGTTGTGTTTGTCGGGATCCGATGGATAGAGAATACTATGTTATTTTGATTATCAATCTATCACCTATGTGTTGTTTATGATCTTGCATGCTCTCCGTTATTAGTAGAGGCTCTGGCCAAGTTTTTACTCTTAACTCCAAGAGGGAGTATTTATGCTCGATAGTGGGTTCATGCCACCATTAAATGCGGGACAGTGACGAGAAAGTTCTAAGGTTGTGGATGTCTTGTTGCCACTAGGGATAAAACATTGATGCTATGTCCGAGGATGTAGTTATTGATTACATTACACACCATACTTAATGCAATTGTACTGTTGTTTTGCAACTTAATACTGGAAGGGGTTCGGATGATAACCTGAAGGTGGACTTTTTAGGCATAGATGCATGCTGGATAGCGGTCTGTGTACTTTGTCGTAATGCCCAATTAAATCTCACAATATTCATCATATCATGTATGTGCATTGTCATGCCCTCTCTATTTGTCAATTGCCCGACTGTAATTTGTTCACCCAACATGCTATTCATCTTATGGGAGAGACACCTCTAGTGAGCTGTGGACCCCGGTCCATTCTTTTACATTGAATACAATCTCTCGCAATACTTGTTCTACTATTTTACTGCAAACAATCATCATCCACACTATACATCTAATCCTTTGTTACAGCAAGCCGGTGAGATTGACAACCTCACTGTTTCGTTGGGGCAAAGTACTTTGGTTGTGTTGTGCAGGTTTCACGTTGGCGCCGGAATTCCTGGTGTTGCGCCGCACTACATCTCGCCGCCATCAACCTTCAACGTGCTTCTTGACTCCTACTGGTTCGATTAAATCTTGGTTTCTTACTGAGGGAAACTTGCTGCTGTGCGCATCACACCTTCCTCTTGGGGTTCCCAACGGACGTGGCACCTACACGCATCAACGTGCCATCGCAATCAGCTCCTTGTCGCCTCACTTCCCCACAGACGGCGCCAACTAAGAAGGTATTAACTTGGCAATGCCTACAAGTTGTAGACTGGGGTTTTCGTGGAAGTAGAGGGCAACTAGATCTCGAGGGTTTCAGCCGGAAAAGTACTCGACTACTAGAAAACTAGGGTTATATATGTTCACAATGAAATCGATCCTTTCTTTCTCCCTCGACTCCCCCTTATATAAGAGGTGGAGCCGAGGGTTTCGTGATGTACAAGTTACAAAAAAAAAAGACTCTTCGAGTTCGTCCCGTATTGGTTACAAGTCTTTATTCCTAATACAATTCTATCTTTCTATATCGACACTCAATTTGGCTTCCGGGCTTCATATTCTTCGAGTCATGGGCCTTCAGTAAACCCCGGGTACCTTTTTCGGCAAGCCCATTGGGAATGCCTATGTCAGTCATGGCCCCCTATGACCCAAGAGTTGCTCTACCATCATCCCTTTCTTTCTGGTTACAATTCATCATGGTTTTCTCTACTCTCATAATTAAGTACGTGAATAGCCTTTGCCTTTTTTACTCGTAGTTTAAAGTTTTGAAGATTTAATTATATAAGTACATTATTGCAAGAATTACTTGTAATTTTTATTTATTTTTGGAATAACATGTTTGAAATATTTTTTTAATATTTTTTCCCACCGTTCGTGTAAGTTTCCCGGTTTTGCTTGATTTACAAGACCGTATGTCGTCTTTCCTACTTATAAAGTTCGAAGACGACGGCGAGCTTACTCTTTTTCTCCGGAGAACAGGGTGTCACTCTCGGGCTTGCGGTGCGGGAGCGCATGTTGCCCACCCTTGTTCGAATCATGTATTCGTCAGGTGCGCTCACGGAGTTTTTCTTTTATAAAAAAATGCCAACGAGTGCTAGTGCTTGGGCTGGTCTCGTTTTCTTTTTTACTCTTTTCCTCCGGTCTTACTCAAATGTGGGATTAGTAACCTTGTACAAACCACAAGCAAACAAAAATTCACCTATACTCATACGCGGGACAGTAACCTTGTGAAATGTGTATAAAGAAATACACTCTTACTCATACTGTGTGGGACCAAAAATAGTACATAAGCAAAAGTGTTTTAAATCTTTTGGCCTTATGGGGCACTAACTTCCCATGAAGACGTAAAATCATAATAAATATATATAAATGAAGGATAAGACTCCAACTAAAAACCATGCTATACTATATGTTTCAGTTTTATGTCCCCAACAAGTTCCTCTTTTGCATCCATTCCCAAATTTCCAACGTTTGAAATATCATTGTCAACTTGAGGTGTGCTCTGGTGTCTCCCTCCCCCTCTTAGCGGCAGAAATTGGAGGAATATGTTATCTCACGAAAAGGTATCAGGAGATTTTAGCCATGCACGGGAGGCCAGGAAGACACGGAAGAAAAAGGCTTTCTAAATTCCCCTCTTTTATCGCAGGAACCATGTGACAATCCACGACCCTCATAATCTTCTACATTTTAGGACTTTATAGGAGCACACGTGCATCGTGGTAGTCGTGGGAACAATCTTGTATGAGACAAACAACTGAACATGAACAACAATATTTGTTACTACCTGGTGGTTTGACTCCCACCTCGATCGCTAGGCTCGTGGTCAGCCTCGGAACGATACGTGCTTTGTGACTGACAGATTGAGGAACAATGCGGAACAAAGATTTGTCATCAGCATATTCCGTTACCAACTTGCAAGCAAAGACAAGTTTGGTCAGGTGTCCGTGTGGGGTGTTGCAAGCTTGTGGCTATCAGTTTGGTGTGCTTTTGTCAGATTTTACACTTTTAACTCGAGACTGTTCAATATTAGTTGTTGCATGTTATCATGTTACGAATGACGGCAGCATCGGCGACGTAACTGAAGGCGTATGTGTCGTTTTAGTGATTGCTGCTATCCTCGGAACTTCTAGATACCATCGTGTGTGTTTTTTTTTTTTTGTCATTATGCCAGGATCGAGTAGCATCGTGCACGGGCGTGGCTCCTAACATTTCGGCCCATTTGTGGCTTAAGGCCGGATCCAAACACAAAGAACCATCCAAGTGGAATATATGAAGAAATGTCAATCTGGTTATGTGGGTGTCGGTGTCGGACCGTCGGAGCACAATATTTGTCCCGCCAGCCCGATCCTCTTGCGTACATACAAGAAGATAAATTTGCCTCAAAAATAATAAATTAAAAATAATACTCCCTATATTTGAAAATAAGTGTTTAAGGAGTACTATGAAACAGATGAAGTATATATAAAGGAACGACAATTATTTTGAAACAAAGAAAGTACTATATGTAAAGGCAACTTTTGGTGCACATTTTTAACATCTAAGCAAAAAAAACAGATCCACAAGTCACGAAAATAATCACACGAGTACATATCTAGTTGAAACTTACTTGTTTTACTTTGGGGGTGCTAATCGTGCGCAAGCATGCGTGGGGCACGCACACTGAAAGTTGAATTTTGGGCTTAGTTCCCAGCAATTTGCCACGTGTCAGTTTTTTCCATCTGAAAATAGCAAGCCACTATAGTTAGAAAGATACGACGGCTAGCGATGCGTTCACTTCACGGGCCTAAAATTTTCACTTTCACTCTAATAAATTTCCCTTACTTCTTGTCAAATAATATGGCCAAGTTTAGTTTATATTGTTTTATCAAAACTTTTAGGTAAGTTTTAGAAGAGGTCGGAGTGTGATGTAAGTTCGACATATAGGATTGATGCGCTAGCCAGTTCAACCAAAAGACCGATCTGATGGAAGGAGGCTATGCACTATATTTATATTCAACACTCCCCCGCATATCTAGGCTATTTTAGTCCTTAGCGTGGATTCGGTGCACATGTAGCAGAATGGACAATCCTAAAACATCTTATATTTTGACACAGAGGAAATAGATTGAAAGCACATTTAAGCATTTTTGTATAAAACATGTGGGTGCGTAGGACCGCAGCCAGGTATATGACAAGGTTTGGCAGCGGTCATACCTTAAATTATGCGATTATGCGTTGGGGCAAACCTGGACCATGGCCCGCCCTAGTTTTTTGCGAAAAAATATTAACCCATGTGCATGTAAGGCCTAGCACACAACGCCCTTCCCTGTACGCTGGCTGTCTCTGAAGTCTGAACCCTCGTTCTTCCTCCTAAGTCTACTATTTCCACACACCATGGCTGTGAGCGTGAGGGACTCGCTAGGGTTAGCATTTCAGATAGAGATAGAGGGGAGGGGAACAGTAGAACGAGAAGGGTCGGCCATGGGTTCACTGCACTGTTGAAGCCCCGCAACCGCAGGCATGGGCACGGAGCTGGAAGGAGCTCTAGCAGCCAGTAGCCTCAAGCACGGGGAAGGGGCGGCAAGAGCTCTAGCAATCCACAACCACAAGATGGGGAAGAGCCGGCAGGAGACCTAGCAATCAGCAACCAGGCCGAATCGATCCCCTTCAGGCCTCCTCATCCCCAATTAGTCTGCCTACTAGGCTACTCGCCTCTGTAATCTTCTTTCTTCCCCAAATTTATAGCTAGCAATTTATAGCATCTTCACTGGATTGTGAATTCGTTCATCAATTTTGCAGATCACAACAGCCAAAAAAGCCAGCAGCCATGGGAAAGGCGACTCAATCAATAATTGACTTTGCCTTGACAAGAAAAAAAAAGATGATTCGGAATATTATTTTACGGTTTTCAATAGCATGGCCCACCCATGAATTTCTTTCAAGCTCCGCCACTGGCGCCAGTGCTATTGTTCCGGGCATCTCCAACTGGGCGACGCAAACGGACGTTTTTCGTCCGATTGCGTCTGCGCGGACAAAAAACACGCTCCAGCGGCTAGACGCAAAACATCCGCAACGTCCACATGGATCAAATATGCGCCAGGAATGCGTCTGTGCGGACGCGTCGTTTGTGTCCGTTTGGTCTGCATGCAGCACTCTCTCTCCTCCTTTAATCATGCATGCGTTTATTCCTAGCCACACAAATAGAATCTCTCCTTCTATCTCCACTCTAATCATGCATGCGGTCAAATAAATACGTCTCTGCCGCTGGAGAAGGGGCTGACGCATGCGGACATGCGGACGTTTTTTATGTCCGTGCCCGACGCAAACGAACATAAATATGCATCGCCCCGTTGGAGATGCCCTCATGTAAAAGAAATGGTATATGTAGTGTTGTGCTCGGGACCTGATCGCGAATGCCCTTGGGGCTTGGGCCGTGCATGGCGGCTTAGACTTCAGCCTCCAGGTAGATGTCAGTAAGGGTATCTCCAACTGGCCAACGCATATTTATGTCTGTTTGCATAGGACACGGACACAAAAAACGTCCGCATGTCCGCATGCGTCTGCCCTTTCTTCAGCGGCAGAGACGCATTTATTTGACCGCATGCGTGATTAGAGAGGAGAGAGATGGAAAGATTCTTTTTGTGATTAAAGGAGGAGAGAGGGCTGCATGCAGCCCAACTGGACACAAACGGACGCGCGGACATGCGGACATATTTGGTCCATGTTTGCGTCAGGACGGACGCTGCGAACGTTTTCCGTCTAGCCGCTGGAACGCATTTTTTGTCCGCGCAGACGCAAACGGACGAAAAACGTCCGTTTGCGTCGCCCCGTTGGAGATGCCCTAACTTCCAACTCTGAAATTCCCAGAAACCTGTTGAACGCTTTAATCCAGCCAGACACTTCCTATATCTGAGGTATTTTAGCTGCAATGCTTTATTTTAACATCACAGAATTAGATAAGACCTGCTGAAGTGCTGAACTGTGTAATGTTTATTTAGTGAAGTTTTGCATGTTCTTATTTATGGACTCAGCCACACCTTAAATTTGTTCCTGCCTCCGCCAGTGTGTGGGCAAAGGTGTGAGCTGAATTATTACAGAGCAATGATGGGTATCATCCTTACCATATTAATAATATTTATGGTTTGTTTAAAAAATAATAGCTATGGTTCGTTTTCTAACTCTGAACTTACAATGGCCATTCAATTTGTGTCCTTTCAGCTCCTTTACAAAACATGGTGGTTGCGATAATTACGGGTAAAAAATAATGTGATATAACATCTGCTTCTTCTATAGTGAGGCTGACCCCGGGAACCCATCATCCTACAACTTACCTTAACCTTAACAAGGTAAAGTATAACGGAAAGGATAAAAAGTCAAATAGCCCGCAATCACGTGTAAAAAATAAACAAGATATCACAAGGCTGACCTCAGTGACTCATTGTCATGCAACGTCCCTCAACGAATTAAGTATCTCAATTTAGCCGCAGAGATTGAAAATAAAAATGAAGAAAGTCCACTTTTGGTCCTTGAATTCTAGTGAAAGTTCACTTTTGGTCCTAAAATTTTCATCTGGTTCAAAATGAACCTTAAACTCTCAGAATCATTCACTTTTAGTCCTTACCCCGATTGAGCTAGGCAAATATCTGTCGTAGGTGGCCAAAAACTCAAGGTAACAGTGTAAGGGTAGAGAGGCAGGACGATGCTGATAGGCAAGCAAGCAGATCTTTGTGGCGTAACACTTCACATAAATTAGAAGAGAGAGAAATCAAGCGAGAGACAGGTTCAGGGATCCAAGGGTTTCGTTGTTTTTTGCATTGAGAACGTTTGGTTCGACATCTCAACTAATTTGGGTTTGGTCTGATTATAAACCAATTTGGTTGGTTCCCTATTTTTTCTTTCCACGCCAGCAATTTGCTCAACTCAATTGCAAAAGGATGAAAAGTAAACCATTGTGAGAGTTCAAGGTTCATTCTAGACTAAAAATAAATTTTGTGACTGAAAGTGAACTTTCCCAAGAGTCCAAGGATGAGAATTGGACTTTCTTCAATAAAAATTAAGTACCCATAAATCTGGGTAAAAAATAATGAAGACAACACAATACCTTCAGATGAAGACAACACACGTTTCTTATACATGTGGGCTGGCATCGGGGACCCATTAGCCTGCAACGTCCGTCATCATTAACTAGTTTAAATTAAACATCGGGGATAGGAAATAAACGTGAATTAGCCAAAAATCTCGAGCAGAAAGATAGCAAATGTTTTTTTTTTGTACAGAAAGGCTCACATGGAGGACCCATCAGCATGCATTATACCTCAACATTAACAAGATGGCATGGATAAAAAATAAAATTCAAGTAGTCAGAAATCACGGCTAAAAAATAATCATGAAATCAGGGACCCACCAGCGAGAATCATAAATTGTTGTACATGGCATTATCAACTATATCTATATAGAGGGTGCGGTTTAAAAAATTCTGCCAGAGACACCACCATTGCGGCTCCACAAGATTCATAGCATCATGCGTTAGCTATTTGGGTTAACTTCACACGCATAATACATAAATCGACCTACCGCATTGGACGGCCATTGTTTCTAAATACGTGGTGGTAGAGAGCATCCAAAATGAGAGAAAAAAATGTTTTGAGATCTGCCACAGAACTAACCCAAAACGTTGCAAATGGATCACCATGCATCATGTCGACCAAGCTGGTCACCCAAAGTTACTTTCCTTGTAGTGGACCCAATCTATTTAGCACACCGTAAGTGTTCTATTTATACCGAACATCTTTACTTGATCGTCTCATAACTAAGTTTATGTCATTTGTAAAGATAAATACTTGTTTATACAATCTTATAGTAACATGTATAACATGAATATATTTAATTATTAGAAATATGTTTTAATAATATATGTATTCTTTCTAAGAACATATTATCAAAAATATGCTATCTTGTGTTAAACTACACTACTAGAACAATGGTTAGTCAAAAACCCATTTCATTAATATGGCATGCTTATTAAATCTCTTGTTCATGCGAGTTCACTATAAATGTAAGCAAAACAGTACAATCACATTCATACAAATGTAGGCCTCCTTAATGTACTATAATTTGATTATAAGAGTCATCTTTCGTACTATGATTAAATGTCTAGAGAACTTTGCCTATTCTATTGTCTTGAAAATGAGGATATAATAAATAGAATAATAGATTTATAGAGGCTTCTAGAGTATAAAACAATCAAGTTAATATGTAACTAAACAGATATTTTAGGAGTGTTTGAACGGCCAACAAGCAGTTTATCCTTGAGTATCATTCTCCACCGCTGCTCTTTGTCTTTGCGCGTTTATTGGTGAAAGTTGACCTTGGATTGTCAGTACTTGTAAGCTGTCACGTGTTTTCTCTTCGGTTGGCATGAAATGCATACCCCTTGTAGAAAAGTAGAGCACTATGCAATATGGAGTATGTCACAAACTTTCTTTTACGGTATCCACACAATGGTTTCCTCTGCAGTTTGCTCAACATTCCCACATGGCACATATCGCATGAAATGCAATTCGGCTTCCAAGAGCATATTCTTTTGCATGCGAAATATAATTTTGTGGATGTTAAGAAATATGAAAAAAAAATCAGACTGTACTTTTTTTTTCGAAATGGGGGAAAATCGCCCCAGCTTCTGCATCCAAAGAATGCACACGGCTTTTTTATTAGATTATTCACGAACCTTACAAGAAACAATACAAAAGATCAAACTCGAAGCAACCTTACTATACCTACAGTGGGATGAAGAGGGTGACAATACACCAACTCATCCAAAACTAAATGTCTTTCCAAACCGCCCAATAGCAGGTGAGAAACACATCCAGTCAAGCAGACTTTCAGCGCACGCCAACACACACGCCACAGGAGTTGCTCCCGCTGTCTTCCTCGACTTCATCTTCAAGAGAGATCATCGCATTAACCTTGCAAGACCTGCCGTCGATGCCACCATGACGCCAGACGGTTCCACCCTCCTGCACGTATACATCATCCCGCATCTGTCAGCACCATGCCACGGAGACTCAACGCCAACAAAGTGGTAGATGAACACCACTCCACCGAAATCCGCCAACATCCAGCAGCTGCTCCAAAAACGATGCCCCAAGAGGTAGAACGACGCAGGGCGCGCCGCCATCGTCCGATCCGGGAGACCCGGACCTAGGGTTTCCCCCAGAGCAGCACGAGTGAGAAACCGCAGACTGCGTTGACGATGCCTTCAAGAAGGTAGCGGTGCGACACGTCGCCATCGTCCGCCAACCGAGGTCGGAACACGGTTTTCACCGGCAGCCGCGCTTCCCCAACTCGCCGAGTGTAGTGCCAAGACGGGCAAAGATGACGCCTTCGACAAGGTAACGACATCGACCGACGCCGCCATCATCCGCCAAGACCGAGGTCGAGGCTCAGTTTTCACCGGCCTCCGTGACACCCCGGACTAGATCACCATCGCCGGAGACCTGTGTGAGATCCCAAGATCCCCCACACAGGACTACCAGCCTGGCCGACCACCCCCGACGAAGAAAAAGGCCGCCTCCACCGTCGAACCCGAGGCTGCTGCCCCGGGCGTCCTCGAACCGCGGGAGAAACCCATGGTCACCGCCCCGCATCGGCGAGAAGCGGAGGAGATGGCGCAAACCGTACCACCCAGCCACCACCGGTGTGCCACCGACGTGAGGCAAGGGAGGCTGCAGCACGCCGCCGCCCCTCCTACCTCCGACCGCTGCCGCCCCGCCATCACACGGGATGGAGAAGATCTACCTCCGCCGCCGTCGAGGTGGGCACCCAGCCGCCGTCCCATCCGCGCACGGGGGAAGCCCGCCGCCGCCACGCCCCGCGGCATTTGCCCGGCGGCGGCGGCGGCGGGAGGAGAAGTAGGGTTTCGGGAGGGCTTGGGTACGGGAGGGGGTTGGGTACGGGAGGGCAGCTGCAAAGGTGGAACACATTGCCATGGTTCAGAACTTTTACCATGGACGACGGACTAGTGTCGCAGCAGAGTCTCTGGTCCAGTCGTGGCTAAACAAACAGTGCAGAAGCAGCAGGTGACAAGGGATTAACTTATCAATGCCTACAGATTGTACACTAGGGTTTTAGTCGGAAGTAGAGGGCAAGTAGATCTCGAAGATTTCAGCCGAAAAGTACTCAACGATGTGAAAACTAGGGTTGCGTGAAACAATGAATCGATGCTATCTTTGTCCCTCGACTCCCCCTTATATAGGATGTGGAGTCGAGGGATTCATAATACACAAGTTACAGAGTCCGGGAGGGTTTCCAACCCATCCCGCAAGATTACAAGTATGTATTTCCTAATACAACTCTAGCTTTCCTTAATACTAGTTTGGGCTTCCGAATCTTCATATTCATCGAGTCGTGGGCCTTCAATAAACCCCGGGTACCATCTTCGGCAGGCCCATTGGGGATGCCTATGTCAGTAGCCCTCGAGATTTTGCTTGAATCAAAGAATCAGGAAAATCTCCAACTTTATAGTCATTCAATAACTCTGTCGAATTTATCACATATCTTTGGATATGCAATTATATATTGTACATGGATAATGGTAGTTGGGGCTAGTTCATCTGACGGATCAGGTACTAGTTAACTGCTCTAGTGGCAATCCGCAAAAACCTACTTCAAGATCACGTTCCTGGACATGATCTCGGGATACTGGTGTTAACTTCGACAGGTGCCGCTTAAGGTCTTACCATCTGTCGAGTCCCAGTCATATTTTATCGGGTACCTAACGCGTCTGTTAGGATTTTTCTTCGTATCTGTTGATACAGAAAAAAGTAGCAAACCGACGTCAGAGACGGTGCCACGCCGCTCAGAACGGATCTGGGGTCTTACCTTCGCAAAATTTTGCGGCATTCAGAGTTTTTTCGCAACTTTGGCGATCTGAGAATATATTGTCGAGTGCTTTTTTGGCTGCTGAAATAGCACATTTTATTGAGTCAACGGATGACTTATCTTGCCTTCCCGATAGGAGTATATGCAGAGTTATTTGTATAACTCGAAATATGCTCACTTTTTTCTTCTTCTCTCTCTTTTTTTATAATTTCATCGGGCACGCGAACAGCGTTCCCGATGGGAGTAGCCCCCGAGGCTACAGCCAAGGACTAGTGCTTGGTTGTAGGCTCAACACTTTAACGCCTTATGTCACTATATTGTCATTCTTTCTCGAACTTTTCATATCTATCGGGTGCGCGACCAGCGCTCCCGATGGGAGTAGCTCCCGAGGCTATGAACAAATGCTTGTATTTGGTCATAGGCTCTCGCCATTTCTATTTTGTCATACTCAATTTTTTCTTTTTTCCAAAGTAGCCCCCGAGCGTTTGAGCAAAAACTTGTATTTGATCAAAGGCTTCTCGAAATAATCAATAGTCTTTGTCTGCCACCAATTTCAGTAATCTTCATAGCCGAGATTTTTCTTTACAAAGGTGACATCACTACTGACGATAGCCACGATCCTTGTATTGGGAAGACGCGAGAGCTGTCCGTTCACTGACCTGCCGGCCCAAAACCTGCGACCTGTTGACACGTTACGCAAGTGGGGGACACACGTCCTCCGCTTTTTCTGCTCCACGCGCTGTAGCGCCTGTCCAGTTCCATCATGGTAAAAGTACCATTGTACCCTTTGATCCACATGTAAAGCATCAAGTATATTTGGACAATATCCAACGGTGCGGCATTCCGACTAAGCTTGCTATAAGTACTCTCCTTCTTCCTCGCGTATTCCCCTTCGCCGCACCTGTGCTCATACCTCCTCTGCTCTAATCTCTATTGCAAACAGCCAAGTTCTAGCGCACGCGCACTGCTCCACTTTCTCCACACCATTGTTGATGCCCCCGCGGCCAAGACTTTCAAGGCACACCACCCCCGAAGCGAAGATGGCGACAACGGACCTGGGGAGCACTGAGTGGGAGAGATCCAAGATCTCCGCCCAAGATATCAACTTGCTGAAGAAGCTTGGGATCAGCAAGAAGAAAGATTCATTGCGCTTCCCCAGTGAGGAAAGCTATCCATCTCCTCCGATCGAGTACCGATTCAGTTTCGTTGACCACCTCATCCGCGGTCTTTCTTCCCCCATTCACGATTTTCTGCGTGGGTTGCTTTTTGTTTACGGATTGCAACTTCACCATCTTACTCCCAACTCCATCCTCCACATCTCGATCTTTATCACTCTTTGCGAATCTTTCCTTGGAGTCCAGCCTAACTGGGCTTTATGGAAGCACATTTTCCTCCTCTGCCGTAATGGCTCTCCCAACGTTGCCTATAACATAGGCGGCGCTGTTATCTGTGTCCGCCCTGATGTCGAGTACTTCGATGTCAAATTCCCTGACTCAGTTCAAGGGTGGCGCAAAAAATGGTTGTATATCCACGAGGAAAGTCACGACTCGGCGGAACACAACATTCCCCCTTTCGATGGCAACGAAAAAATCTGTCGCCGCCGCTCCTGGGATGCAGAGGCTAGCGATGAAGAAAAAACGGCGACAGAGGCGCTGATGACACGCATCCACGAGCTTCAAAATACCCGCGGACAAGAATTGTCGGGTATCCAAATAACGGCATATTTCCTTAGGATTAGGGTGCAGCCTTTGCAAGCTCGCAAAATCCCCCTTTGGATGTATGCTGGCGACAAGGATGTGGATCGCCTGTCGATAGATTTACCGGTCAAGGACTTAGAAAAACTTGTCCGAAAAATCTCGTCGCTTAGCAAGAAAGACACCGTCCTGTCATCTTGCCGTGTGATACGTCTCCGACGTATCGATAATTTCTTATGTTCCATGCCACATTATTGATGTTATCTACATGTTTTATGCACACTTTATGTCATATTCGTGCATTTTCTGGAACTAACCTATTAACAAGATGCCGAAGTGCCAGTTGCTGTTTTCTGCTGTTTTTGGTTTCAGAAATCCTAGTAAGGAAATATTCTCGGAATTGGACGAAATCAAAGCCCAGGGGCCTATTTTTCCACGAAGCTTCCAGAAGTCCGAAGGAGAGACGAAGAGGGGCCACGAGGGGGCCACACCCTAGGGCGGCGCGGCCCCCCTTGGCCGCGCGGCCCCGTGGTGTGGGGCCCTCGTGCCGCCTCTTGACCTACCCTTCCGCCTACAAATAGCCTCCGTGACGAAACCCCCAGTACCGAGAGCCACGATACGGAAAACCTTACTGAGACGCCGTCGCCGCCGATCCCATCTCGGGGATCCAGGAGATCGCCTCCGGCACCCTCGCCGGAGAGGGGAATCATCTCCCGGAGGACTCTACGCCGCCATGGTCGCCTCCGGTGTGATGTGTGAGTAGTCTACCCCTGGACTATGGGTCCATAGCAGTAGCTAGATGGTTGTCTTCTCCCCATTGTGCTATCATTGTCGGATCTTGTGAGCTGCCTATCATGATCAAGATCATCTATCCGTAATTCTATATGTTGCGTTTGTTGGGATCCGATGAATAGAGAATACTTGTTATGTTGATTATCAAAGTTATGCTTATGTGTTGTTTATGATCTTGCATGCTCTCCGTTACTAGTAGATGCTCTGGCCAAGTAGATGCTTGTAACTCCAAGAGGGAGTACTTATGCTCGATAGTGGGTTCATGCCTGCATTGACACCTGGGACAGTGACAGAAAGTTCTAAGGTTGTGTTGTGCTGTTGCCACTAGGGATAAAACATTGATGCTATGTCTACGGATGTAGTTGTTGATTACATTACGCACCATACTTAATGCAATTGTCTGTTGCTTGCAACTTAATACTGGAGGGGGTTCGGATGATAACCTGAAGGTGGACTTTTTAGGCATAGATGCAGTTGGATGGCGGTCTATGTACTTTGTCGTAATGCCCAATTAAATCTCACTATACTCATCATGATATGTATGTGCATTGTCATGCTCTCTTTATTTGTCAATTGCCCAACTGTAATTTGTTCACCCAACATGCTCGTTCGTCTTATGGGAGAGACACCTCTAGTGAACTGTGGACCCCGGTCCAATTCTCTTTACTCGAAATACAATCTACTGCAATACTTGTTTTACTCGTTTTCTCTCGCAAACAATCATCTTCCACACAATACGGTTAATCCTTTGTTACAGCAAGCCGGTGAGATTGACAACCTCACTCGTTTCGTTGGGGCAAAGTACTTTGGTTGTGTTGTGCAGGTTCCACGTTGGCGCCGGAATCCCCGGTGTTGCGCCGCACTACATCTCGCCGCCATCAACCTTCAACGTGCTTCTTGACTCCTACTCGGTCCGATTAAACCTTGGTTTCTTACCGAGGAAACTTGCCGCTGTGCGCATCACACCTTCCTCTTGGGGTTCCCAACGGACGCGTGTCGAACGAAAAGACAATACGTCAATCACGCGCATCAAGCAAATTTCTCGGCGCCGTTGCCGGGGAGATCAAGACACGCTGCAAGGGGAGTCTCCACTTCTCAATCTCTTTACTTTGTTTTTGTCTTGCTTAGTTTTATTTACTACTTTGTTTGCTGCACTAAATCAAAATACAAAAAAATTAGTTGCTAGCTTTACTTTATTTGCTATCTTGTTTGCTATATCAAAAACACACAAAAAATTAGTTTACTTGCATTTACTTTATCTAGTTTGCTTTATTTACTGTTGCTAAAATGGCCAACGCTGAAAATACTAAGTTGTGTGACTTCACAACCACAAATAATAATGATTTCTTATGCACACCTATTGCTCCACCTGCTACTACAGCAGAATTCTTTGAAATTAAACCTGCTTTACTGAATCTTGTTATGAATGATCAATTTTCTGGAATTAGTTCTGATGATGCTGCTTCCCATCTTAATAATTTTGTTGAACTATGTGAAATGCAAAAATATAAAGATGTAGATGGTGATATTATTAAACTAAAATTGTTCCCTTTCTCATTAAGAGGAAGAGCTAAAGATTGGTTGCTATCTCTGCCTAAGAATAGTATTGATTCATGGACTAAATGCAAGGATGCTTTTATTGGTAGATATTATCCCCCTGCTAAAATTATATCTTTGAGGAGTAGCATAATGAATTTCAAACAATTAGATACTCGAACATGTTGCTCAAGCTTGGGAAAGAATGAAATCTCTCGGTTAAAAATTGCCCAACCCATGGACTGACTACTTGGATGATCATCCAAACCTTCTATGCAGGACTAAATTTTTCTTCACGGAATTTATTGGATTCAACTGCTGGAGGTACCTTTATGTCCATCACTCTTGGTGAAGCAACAAAGCTTCTTGATAATATGATGATCAACTACTCTGAATGGCACACGGAAAGAGCTCCACAAGGTAAGAAGGTAAATTCTGTTGAAGAATCCTCTTCCTTGAATGATAAGGTTGACGCACCACCCTTCGATAATACTTGATATACACTTTCTGCGCCTAGCTGAAAGGCGTTAAAGGAAAGCGCTTATGGGAGACAACCCATGTTTTTACCTACAGTACTTTGTTTTTATTTTGTGTCTTGGAAGTTGTTTACTACTGTAGCAACCTCTCCTTATCTTAGTTTTGTGTTTTGTTGTGCCAAGTTAAGCCGTTGATAGAAAAGTAAGTACTAGATTTGGATTATCGCGCAGAAACAGATTTCTTTGCTGTCACGAATCTGGGTCTAATTCTCTGTAGGTAACTCAGAAAATTATGCCAATTTACGTGAGTGATCCTCAGATATGTACGTAACTTTCATTCAATTTGAGCATTTTCATTTGAGCAAGTCTGGTGCCATTTTAAAATTCGTCAATACGAACTGTTCTGTTTTGACAGATTCTGCCTTTTATTTCGCATTGCCTCTTTCGCTATGTTGGATGAATTTCTTTGATCCACTAATGTCCAGTAGCATTATGCAATGTCCAGAAGTGTTAAGAGTGATTGTGTCACCTCTGAATATGTCAATTTATATTGTGCACTAACCCTCTAACGAGTTGTTTCGAGTTTGGTGTGGAGGAAGTTTTCAAGGATCAAGAGAGGAGTATGATGCAACATGATCAAGGAGAGTGAAAGCTCTAAGCTTGGGGATGCACCCGGTGGTTCACCCCTGCATATATCAAGAAGACTCAAGCTGTCTAAGCTTGGGGATGCCCAAGGCATCCCCTTCTTCATCGACAACATTATCAGGTTCCTCCCCCGAAACTATATTTTTATTCCATCACATCTTATGTGCTTTTTCTTGGAGCGTCGGTTTGTTTTTGTTTTTGTTTTGTTTGAATAAAATGGATCCTAGCATTCACTTTATGGGAGAGATACACGCTCCGCTGTAGCATATGGACAAGTATGTCCTTGGTTTCTATTCATAGTATTCATGGCGAAGTTTCTCCTTCGTTAAATTGTTATATGGTTGGAATTGGAAAATGATACATGTAGTAATTGCTATAAATGTCTTGGGTAATGTGATACTTGGCAATTGTTGTGCTCATGTTTAAGCTCTTGCATCATATGCTTTGCACCCATTAATGAAGAAATACATAGAGCATGCTAAAATTTGGTTTGCATATTTGGTTTCTCTAAGGTCTAGATAATTTCTAGTATTGAGTTTGAACAACAAGGAAGACGGTGTAGAGTCTTATAATGTTTTCAATATGTCTTTTATGTGAGTTTTGCTGCACCGGTTCATCCTTGTGTTTGTTTCAAATAAGCCTTGCTAGCCTAAACCTTGTATCGAGAGGGAATACTTCTCATGCATCCAAAATACTTGAGCCAACCACTATGCCATTTGTGTCCACCATACCTACCTATACTACATGGTATTTTCCCGCCATTCCAAAGTAAATTGCTTGAGTGCTACCTTTAAAATTCCATCATTCACCTTTGCAATATATAGCTCATGGGACAAATAGCTTAAAAACTATTGTGGTATTGAATATGTAATTATGCACTTTATATCTTATTAAGTTGCTTGTTGTGCGATAACCATGTTCACTGGGGAACGCCATCAACTCATTGTTGAATTTCATGTGAGTTGCTATGCATGTCCGTCTTGTCTGAAGTAAGGGCGATCTACACTGAGTTGAATGGTTTGAGCATGCATATTGTGAGAGAAGAACATTGGGCCGCTAACTAAAGCCATGATTCATGGTGGAAGTTTCAGTTTTGGACAAATATCCTCAAGTCTCTAATGAGAAAAGAATTAATTGTTGTCAAATGCTTAAAGCATTAAAAGAGGAGTCCATTATCTCGTTGTCTATGTTGTCCCGGTATGGATGTCTAAGTTGAGAATAATCAAAAGCGAGAAATCCAAATGCGAGCTTTCTCCTTAGACCTTTGTACAGGCGGCATAGAGGTACCCCTTTGTGAAACTTGGTTAAAGCATATGTATTGCGGTGATAATCCAGGTAGTCCAAGCTAATTAGGACAAGGTGCGGGCACTATTGGTACACTATGCATGAGGCTTGCAACTTATAAGATATAATTTACATGATGCATATGCTTTATTACTACCGTTGACAAAATTGTTTCATGTTTTCAAAATCAAAGCTCTAGCACAAATATAGCAATCGATGCTTTTCCTCTATGAGGACCATTCTTTTACTTTCAATGTTGAGTCAGTTCACCTATTTCTCTCCACCTCAAGAAGCAAACACTTGTGTGAACTGTGCATTGATTCCTACATACTTGCTTATTGCACTTATTATATTACTCTATGTTGACAATATCCATGAGATATACATGTTACAAGTTGAAAGCAACAGCTGAAACTTAATCTTCTTTTGTGTTGCTTCAATACCTTTACTTTGAATTATTGCTTTATGAGTTAACTCTTATGCAAGACTTATTGATGCTTGTCTTGAAGTGCTATTCATGAAAAGTCTTTGCTTTATGATTCACTTGTTTACTCATGTCATACATATTGTTTTGATCGCTGCATTCACTACATATGCTTTACAAATAGTATGATCAAGATTATGATGGCATGTCACTCCGTAAATTATCCGTGTTATCGTTTTACCTGCTCGGGACGAGCAGTAACTAAGCTTGGGGATGCTGATACGTCTCCGACGTATCGATAATTTCTTATGTTCCATGCCACATTATTGATGTTATCTACATGTTTTATGCACACTTTATGTCATATTCGTGCATTTTCCGGAACTAACCTATTAACAAGATGCCGAAGTGCCGCTTGTCGTTTTCGCTGTTTTTGGTTTCAGAAATCCTAGTAAGGAAATATTCTCGGAATTGGACGAAATCAAAGCCCAGGGGCCTATTTTTCCACGAAGCTTCCGAAGTCCGAAGGAGAGACGAAGAGGGGCCACGAGGGGGCCACACCCTAGGGCGGCACGGCCCCCTTGGCTGCGCGGCCCCGTGGTGTGGGGCCCTCGTGCCGCCTCTTGACCTACCCTTCCGCCTACAAATAGCCTCCGTGACGAAACCCCAGCACCGAGAGCCACGATACGGAAAACCTTACCGAGACGCCGTCGCCGCCGATCCCATCTCGGGGATCCAGGAGATCGCCTCCGCACCCCGCCGGAGAGGGGAATCATCTCCCGGAGGACTCTACGCCGCCATGGTCGCCTCCGGTGTGATGTGTGAGTAGTCTACCCCCGGACTATGGGTCCATAGCAGTAGCTAGATGGTTGTCTTCTCCCCATTGTGCTATCATTGTCGGATCTTGTGAGCTGCCTATCATGATCAAGATCATCTATCCGTAATTCTATATGTTGCGTTTGTTGGGATCCGATGAATAGAGAATACTTGTTATGTTGATTATCAAAGTTATGCTTATGTGTTGTTTATGATCTTGCATGCTCTCCGTTACTAGTAGATGCTCTGGCCAAGTAGATGCTTGTAACTCCAAGAGGGAGTACTTATGCTCGATAGTGGGTTCATGCCTCGCATTGACACTCGGGACAATGATGAGAAAGTTCTAAGGTTGTGTTGTGTCGTTGCCAGTAGGGATAAAACATTGATGCTATGTCTACGGATGTAGTTGTTGATTACATTACGCACCATACTTAATGCAATTGTCCGTTGCTTGCAACTTAATACCGGAGGGGGTTCGGATGATAACCCGAAGGTGGACTTTTTAGGCATAGATGCAGTTGGATGGCGGTCTATGTACTTTGTCGTAATGCCCAATTAAATCTCACTATACTCATCATGATATGTATGTGCATTGTCATGCTCTCTTTATTTGTCAATTGCCCAACCGTAATTTGTTCACCCAACATGCTCGTTCGTCTTATGGGAGAGACACCTCTAGTGAACCGTGGACCCCGGTCCAATTCTCTTTACTCGAAATACAATCTACCGCAATACTTGTTTTACTCGTTTTCTCTCGCAAACAATCATCTTCCACACAATACGGTTAATCCTTTGTTACAGCAAGCCGGTGAGATTGACAACCTCACCGTTTCGTTGGGGCAAAGTACTTTGGTTGTGTTGTGCAGGTTCCACGTTGGCGCCGGAATCCCCGGTGTTGCGCCGCACTACATCTCGCCGCCATCAACCTTCAACGTGCTTCTTGACTCCTACTGGTCCGATTAAACCTTGGTTTCTTACTGAGGGAAACTTGCCGTTGTGCGCATCACACCTTCCTCTTGGGGTTCCCAACGGACGCGTGTCGAACGAAAAGACAATACGTCAATCACGAGCATCACCGTGTGACACCATATAGCGCCACCAACGCGCTCCCGCAGGTAATATATTTTTATCGTCTGCTTGTTCGTTCACTTTCTTCTTCTCTTTTTTTTACTGCTATTTCTTTGACTGCTGTTATTGATACAAATTCCTGTCGATATTTTTTCTATCTTGTCCAGAACCACAAAACTGCGTCACCTCTTCCTCCCCTTCCCGAAGGTGGAGAGGTCGAAGATCGCGCCATCATTACTGAAGACACCCAGGTTCCTCCTCATCCTGAGAGCGAAGTCGCGGTTTCTCACAAACCCACAGCTTCCTCTGAAAAGGAATATGAATCCGAGGCTACCGCATCGACACACTCCCTCCCCTCCGCTGTTTCTCCAAGGAACAAGAGAAAAATGGACGAAGTTGCCGATTCTGGCACCTCCAAGGAAGAAGTTGTTCCTACTGAGGAAAGGACAACTTTCAACCCTTACGAAGATGCCCTTGTCAGCTCGTAAGTTCATGCTGCTCTTTGTTGTTTGCTCTCGATATTTTGTCTATGTTGTTTCTTATATTGTCGCCTTTTTATTGTAGTGGTGACGAGGATGAAGATCCACCCATTAACGCGACTGCTCGAATGAGTACGTCGCGTACTTTAGTTGTCTCTGAATCTCAACCTGATGGAGACGAAACTTCGCCTCCTCAGCAAGACATCGAGCATCCAAATCCAATTGCAAGCCCCCGTGCCCCTTCACCAAAGAGGGCTAGGGTTGAACCGGCCAAGGAGCCTACCTTGCTAATTGGTAGTTCCACGACTCCTCCAATGGATGATGTAAGTTGTTCACTTCTTTTTTTATGTTCCGAATTTTTTCAATGCTTTTCGACTCTCCTTTGCTTGTTGCTGTCGAACTTTTTCGCTTCCTATATTGATTTTTTGATCTCTATTTTTCTTTGCAGCCTTTGATGAAGGAGTTTATCTGTCTCGGTACCCAATTCGTCGGGTACCGTGACCATGCGAAAAAGCTTGAAGGTACTATTTTTGCTGCTTCTTCTGGCAAATGACCTCCCCATGATTCTTTTGTCATGACATTTGTTACTGTCGATTGTTTTACCAGCCAATCTTGCGGAAGCCAACAAGCGTGTTGATGCTCTTGCTCTTAAATTGGAGCAAAGCGAAAAAGCTAATAAGAAAACTGAAGCAGATGCTGCCGCTGTCGAAGATCTTCGAAAAAGACTTCAAGACGCGGAAACTTCTTTAAACGAAAACATTGCTCATCAGACTGCTCGTGAAGATGAAATCCTTGCACGCTTGGAGTCGCAGAGCCGACGATTTGTCAGTGAGTACTTCAAACCATTGTTATTTCTGCGGGTGATCATATTTTTCCTGGCGCACTTTTTGATGAGCTTGCTTTTGCTTGTTTTTAGGGAAAACGCAGCAGGATTTTGACTTAGAAAGTCCTGAAGGCGATCGCCTTCTTGACGCGCTCTCCCTCCTTGAGATTCATGGAGATGAGGCACGCGAAGGCCTTGCTGATGCTAAAGCAGGTGTGTTGAAGCTTTTCCCCTACTTCTTCGCGAAGAAAAAAGAGCCCGAGACTTTTACTGCTCTCGCCAAGTGCTTCAATTCTAAGGAAGATCTTGGGCTCAATCTGCGATAAGAAGGCCTGAAGATTGGTGTCGAAGGCACCATTGCTTTAGTTGCTGATAGCCAACAAGATGTCGACTGGGCTAAAGTTGGCGATATAAAGGAGATGGAGACGAAGAAATGGCAGTCTTTGATTAAGGCTGCTAAGCCAAACTCAAAGCCAATCCTCGCCTTCCTTGGATGCAAGCCAACTCCCGCTCCCCGTTCGTCGAAGCCGGAGGTCAAGTAGACCACCTTGTCTCTCTTTTGTTTTTCTTCTCTTTTGATGCTATCGCCAAAGTAGTTTTGGCGACAACTATCCCACTAGTTCAGTAGGAACCCTCCTTTGTAATACTAATGTAACTATCTGACCTTATTAATAAAAAGCTATGTTGCCGAGATATTGATATCGAAGTATTTCTTTCCAGTTAATTTTTGACAACTACACCGTGGTGCCTCCCTCTGCTGCTTTGCCTGCTACATCTTACTCGAAAAGGTCCTCCGCTGACGAGTTTATTTGAGGTTCATCGAGTGCTGCACAGAATGAAGATTTGGACGAGCTTCGTCAACAACTGCAGTCGATGAAAAAACAATCTCTCGTGATAATGGAACAATCTCGGAGATCATCTGAAAATGAAAAACTGGCTGTTCAGCAAGCTCGGGAAGCCATAGCGTTGAAGGAAACTGCGGTTGCTGAGGCTGCTGAAGCTACTTCCCGTGAAAATTTTATGCTTCAACTGATGAATGATGCTAGCTTGGATATGACGGGTACGCTCCGCAAACGTAGTCATGTTGTCTTTTGTTCTTACTGTCTTGATTTCTTACTGATGCTCTCGCTGAAATAGGTTCTTTTTTGGATACTGCTGCCGAAGATCAACGCGTGGAAGCCCGAACCAATGTGCTTCTCAGGCTTGCTCGTCAACATGGTTCCAATTTCTGGGTTACTCCTGAGCGTACTCGCCAAATAATCAGATTTCAAGATCGCGCGAGTCAGGTCCGCGATTTTCTCGACTTCTGCACACGAACCTTGTCTCTAGTTTATAGTACCATGTTTCCTCGTTACAAAATACCAGACACTCTCCCTTCTCTGATGGAGAAGTTCCGAGATGCCCCTCGTATCCATAATTTTGTACGGGCTCAACTATCTGCTGGGGCAAGATTCGCCATGATTATGATACAGATCTGCGACCCGAAATTAGATCTGACTCAAATTGTCACCAAGTGTCTGGCCAAGCAAATGGAGCGGAAGAGGAACATCGACAAAATCAACGACATTGTAACCCCTGTAGCCGAAGAAATGATGAACGAACTTCTTCGGATGGATTCAGAATTCTTTGTAAAAGGTAGCTATGCTGAACATAAGACTGGTGCTGCAAACAATGAAGGTGTAAACATAGATGATATACTAGGTAGCAACTGAGTTTTACTATATTGCGGGAGTTCATATATATTTTTTCTTGTCGAATTTTTCTTGATGATGAGGTTGTCTATATTGTAAGATATAATCTATATTGTAAAGCCCCCGAGCCTTTGGCCGGAGCTTGAGCTATGTTTTACGCCACGATGAATTTACTATTTTGCGAGAGTGTATATATTTTTGTTGCCACGGGTTATGAGCCCCCGAGCATGTCGACGAAAAAATATGTATATCACCAATATCTTTTACTATATTGCAGCACCGCGAGCCCGCCTCATTAAAAACCTTTCAGCCCCACTCGGTGCCCAGCAAGGAAAAGAGTGTGTCTGAAAACTCGCGGGCGTTTCAGTACATTGTATGTATACAAGTAGGACTATATTTCGACTTCAATCGTAAAAACGCCTTAGCTGCGCCACGTTCCAGGGATTTTGCTCGGGAACCCCTGTCTTCTTGTCCTTTATCCTATACGCTCCTGCTTCGATTACTTCTGTGACGATGTAAGGGCCAAGCCACGGCGACTCGAGTTTTTCATGGCTTTTTTGCGTGAGCCGTAGAACTAAGTCGCCGACCTGAAAGGATCTTGGTCGCAAACCTCGACTGTGGTAGTTTTTCAAGTCTTGCTGGTACTTGGTGACCCGTGATAATACTTCGTCTCGAGCTTCGTCAAGTGCATCGACATCGTCCTCCAATGCTTTTTTGGAAGCTTCTTCATCATATTCCGTGACTCTTGGAGAATCATGCTCTATTTCTATCGTCAGCACTGCCTCAGCTCCATGGACCAGAAAAAATGGAGTCTCATGTGTCGTTGTATTTGGTGTTGTTCGAATACTCCATAATACACTTGGCAGCTCCTTTGGCCAAGTATGTCGTGCTTTTTCCAATGGTGCTAGTAGGCGCTTCTTGATACCATTGCAAATGATTCCATTGGCTTTCTCGACTTGACCATTGGTTTGCGGGTGCGCAACTGACGCAACGTGCAGTTTGATGCCCACCTCTGCATAGTATGCCTTGAATTCCTTGGATGTGAAATTACTACCATTGTCCGTGACGATGCTATGAGGTACCCCAAACCGGAAGACGTTGCTTTTCACGAACTTGATTGCCGACGCTCCGTCTGGTGAATTTATCGGCTTTGCTTCTATCCACTTGGTAAATTTGTCGACGGCGACGAGCATATACTCATATCCTCCTGGCGAGGCTTTGTGTAATTTTCCTACCATATCGAGACCCCACTGAGCAAAGGGCCAAGACAACGGTATTGGCATCAACTCTGCTGCCGGAGAATGAGGTTTTGCGGCAAATCTCTGGCACGCGTCGCAAGTTCGAACTATCTCCTTCGCATCTTCGATTGCTGTCAACCAATAAAATCCTGCTCTGAAAACCTTGGCTGCTATAGCTCGACTGCTTGCGTGATGACCACATATTCCTTCATGTACATCCTTCAGAATTAGCCTTCCTTCTTCGGGTGTGACGCACCTTTGTAACACTCCCGAAATACTTCGCTTGTACAACTCCCCTTTGACCACAGTAAAGGCTTTAGATCGTCGAATAACTCGCTTTGCTTCAACTGGGTCATCGGGTAGTTCTTTCCTTAGGATGTATGATATGTACGCTTGCATCCATGGAATTTGCACCATCATTACTATGTCATGCTCCTCTTCTTCTTCTAGTGCTTCTTTTGTAGCCCTTGAGGGTTTCTCATGCTTCTGTTTCTTCTGTGCTTTCTTTGGCTTTGTAGATCTCTCGGCTATCTCTTCCCAAAACACGCCTGGTGGAATTGCGAGACACTGCGACCCAATGTTTGCGAGAACATCGGCTTCATCATTGCTCACCCTACTGATGTGATTTACTTCGCATCCATCAAACAGCTTCTCTAGCACGTTGTACACTTCTTTGTATGCTACCATACTATCATTGACTGCATCACATTGGTTCATGACTTGCTGAGCCACCAATTGTGAGTCGCCGAATTTTTTTAGTCGAGTTGCACCACACGCCTTCGCCATCTTCATCCCATGTATAAGAGCTTCGTATTCTGCCTCATTGTTAGACGCGTTTGGAAACATCATCCGTAAGACATACTTTAATTTGTCGCCTTCAGGTGATATTAGTATCACGCCAGCTCCAGCTCCCTCTAATCTCTTAGACCCGTCGAAGTTCATAGTCTAGGTTCTCGATAAATCCGGGGGTTCTGTATTTTGTAGCTCCATCCACTCTGCAATGAAATCTGGTAGAATTTGCGACTTTATTGCTTTTCTTTTTTCATACGTGATGTTCCGAGGAGAAAGCTCTATTCCCCAAAGGGAGACACGACCTGTAGCTTCTGGATTGTTTAGTATATTGGATAAAGGCGCCTCGTTGACCACTATTATCGGGTGTGCCGAAAAATAATGCCGCAATTTTCTTGCGGTCGTAAACACTCCATATGCTAGCTTCTGGTACTGCGGATACCGCTGTTTTGAAGGCGATAAAACTTCACTGATGAAATATATCGGCCTCTGTACTCCATGGAGTTTTCCTTCTTCCTCTCTTTCGACTACAAGTGCTTTGCTGACCACCTGAGGCGTGGCTGCAATGTATAACAGGAGGGGTTCCTTCTCCTTAGGCGCCACCAAGATTGGTGGTGTCGAGATTGTGCGCTTGAGATCCTCGAAAGCTCTCTCCGCCTCTTTGTTCCATTGAAACTGCTCTCCTTGCTTGATCAAAGCGTAGAACGGCAATGCCTTTTCTCTCAGCCTGGCGATGAATCTGCTTAAAGCTGCGACTCGCCCAGTTAATTGCTGTATTTCTTTTAACTTTGTTGGCTTCCTCATTTTTACAATAGCTTGAATTTTTTCTGGATTGGCCTCAATCCCTCTTGCTGAAACTAGGAAACCGAGAAGTTCTCCCGCAGGGACGCCGAATGAACACTTTGTCGGGTTCAGCTTGAGGCAGAACTTGTCAAGGTTGTCAAAAGTTTCTTTTAAATCATCGATCAAGGTTGTCCCCTTTTTTGATGTTATGACTACATCGTCAATGTACACTACTACGTTTTTTCCAATCTGTGTTGTCAAGCACTTCTGCATTATCCGCTGATATGTTGCTCCCGCATTTTTCAGAACAAAAGGCATTGTTTTGTAGCAAAACACGCCATAATGTGTAATGAACGTTGTCTTGACCTCATCCTCTTCTTTTAATCTGATCTAGTTATAACCAGAATATGCGTCCAGGAAGGAAAGACGTTCACATCCTGCCGTGGAGTCGATGATTTGGTCGATCCTTGGGAGGGGAAAGTGATCCTTTGGACAATGTTTATTGAGACACGTAAAGTCGACACACATGCGAAGGACTTTCGTGTTTTTCTTCGGGACCAGCACTGGGTTAGCTACCCACGTGGCCTCTGTATGCGGCTCTTTGATAAAACCAGCTTCTCTGAGTCGATCAATTTATGACAACATAGCTTTGCAGTTTGGTTCCGAGAAACGCCGCCAAGGTTGTTTAATTGGTCTCGCTATTGGATCCAAATTTAGGTGGTGCTCGGCAAATTTCCTGGGTACTCCTGGCATGTCAGCTGGACACCATGCGAAGATTTTCCAGTGCTCACGGAGGAACTCGACGAGCGCGCTTTCCTATGCGAGGTCCATGTCTGTTGCGATGGACGTCGTTTTCTTTGGATCTGTCGGGTGAATCTGCACCTCCTTGGAATCTTTGGTAGTGTTAAAGGTTGGCTCCCTGAGAGGCCTCCCTACATCTAGCAACACATCATAATCAGTTGTGAGCCTTGACGCCATGTATTCTACTTGCATCCCAAAAGTTTCTGACAGTCGATGAAAATCTTTGTCGCATTTATCGGCTAACGCAAAACTTCCTTTGACTGTAATTGGTCCTTTAGGTCCAGGTAACCTTCACAACAGGTACGTGTAGTGTGGTACCGCCATAAACATGGCATACGCTGGTCGTCCCAACAAGGCGTGATATTGCGACGGGAAATCCACGACTTCAAACTCCAGCCTTTCTATTCTGTAATTTTCTCGGGTCCCAAACTGAACGTCGAGATTGATCTTCCCCAACGGGTAACTTGGCTTTTCTGGCGTGATATCATGGAAACGTGTGTCAGTTGGTTTCAGATTTGCTAGGGATATGTTCATCTTCCTTAGTGTATCTGCGTACATAAGGTTTAGACTGCTGCCGCCATCTATGAAAACTCGAGATACGTTGAACCCTGCGATCACTGCTGGTAAGATAAGTGATGACTGCCCTGGTCGAGGAACTTGCTGCGGGTGATCCGCTATTGTGAAGCCAATGTCCTGTCCCGACCAATTAATTTAGGTACTCAATCGTTGGTGGAGGCATCTTTTCTGCCATGAATACTTGTCGCGAGATTACTTTCTGAGCTCTATTGGACGGCCTAGCCTTCTGAATCATCGAGACCGCACCGTTGGAATTGGGATCGACATATGGAGGTGGGTGTGGTGCTGCCGCTATTCTGAGCTGGTGCCGATTTTCGTCCGTAATTGCGGGAGGAGGTGGCAAGTGGATCTCACTCCTCGGCCCTTGGGGATTTCTGTTTGTTGCTTGGGCATTGGCTTGCCCCGCAAACCTCAACATTACTTGAAAATTTCGACAGTCCTTTTGCAGATGTCCTGACTGTCTCTTCCCATTACTGTCGAGATAAAAATGCATCTGACATGGCCCGTTCATCATATCCTCGGGAGACACGAAACGTCTCTGGAACCTTGGTCCACTATTTTGCCTGTTATTTCGGGAGTCATCTCTATTGTCGCCTCGCTGCTCGCTACTCCTTTGATATTCATCTCTATTGCTTCCTCCAGTATTTCCTCGGAAACCAGCCGATATTTGGCCAGGAGCATCATAACTCGAGAACTACCGAGGAAATCGTCGTCTATTTTGGAAATTTCGACTGCGGTCCTCTTCAGGCGACCTGTGCTGTTTATTGTGAACAGCATCCTCTCCATCTGCCCACCTGTTTGTTATCTCCATCAATGCTGATACTGTCATTGGGTTGGTTCTCCCCAAGTCTTCGACAAAGTCTCCTCGTCGAATTCCTGCTACGAACGCATCTATCGCTCTGTCGTCAGATATGTTCTTTGCCGAGTTTTTAATGATGTTCCACCTTTGGATATACTTTCTCATTGATTCATCATGATTTTGTCGACACGATGTCAACTCTTCTAGTGATGCGGGTTTTTTGCAGGTGGATCGGAAATTCTTGAGGAACACGTCCTCAAAACTGTCCCAGCTGGCGATGGAACCTGGCGGAAGCTTCTTTATCCAAGATCGCGCGGCTCCGCTCAGATGTACTTGAATGCTCTGCATGGTTGTTTCTCTGGTTCCTCCTATCAGCTTCACCGTCTCGAGATAATCAACTAGCAAATCCTCTGGATCTTGCAGGCCGTCGAATTTTTTGAAATTATCGGGTAATTTAAACCCTCAAGGAACTCGAGTTTTCCGGACCCTCCTTGTAAAGCACGGCAGCCCACACATATCCTCGTCATCTATCTCTGGGGAATGCCGATGTTCCCTTCTATTTTGTCGTGCTCTGTCCACCCGTACTTGTGTTGTTGTGTCTCTTGCTCCACTTGTTCTCTCGGGACCTGGTGTTGCTGCAGTAGGTCGTGGACTATTTTGCCTTTCTGCTCCTTCGGGAGGTGAATTTACGAACGCCGTTCCCATGGCTCCGACTCCTGCCATGGCCATATTGTACAATGCTTCTCTTGGATCTCCGGGAGGTGGCTTGGATGCGAGGATGAAGGCTTGTGTCGCCATATACCCAGCTTCCGGTGTCTTAGGGATAATATTCCCCCTTGTGTCTATCGACATAAAGGACATGTCGAGGTTTTGAACCAGATTTTCTCTGTCAGCCTCAGGTATGTTTTGCAGCCGAGATCTTGCTCTATTTCGAGCTTCTCTGTGACTATCTCCCGAAGTTCTTGAATGTCGGCTTAACTCCGCCCTTCGCCTGCTTGACGCGGAAGCTGCCTTCCTTCTTCTATTCAGAGCAGCTGTCTGTTTTTCCAATTCTCTTCCAACGCGGGCGAGTCTATATTGGTACGCTTGCAATTCTTCCGACGTAGCAGTTGTAGTCATTGGTTCTGTACCATCCATAGCTCTCGCGGCTCTATCCCACGCTTCTTGTGGAAGTTGAACCCTTAAACGCGGTGTAGGCCCGACATATTTAATGCCTAAACCTCGCCTAAGGTCAGCGAGATCGACGTATGGATTTCCCATATCGTCGAAAGCCTCTGATGTCTCCTCCTGATCGCGACTTGGTTCTCCGATGGCATAAATCTGATGATATTTTGGATACTGAACCTTGTTGTGTTTGGTGACACCATCATAGAGATTGGTGAAGACCTCTCCAACAATAGTGGATCTGTCGATGAAGTTGAAGCTGCCGATGTTGCTCGAGTCATCGCTTATATCGGAGTCCGCAGATGACTCGAAAGACATGTCGCTGAAGATCTTGGCGAGTTTTTCACTTGCCATAGTGCTGATGAAGCGTGGCGACGAAATCTCCTCGTCGCTTGACTCGATTGACGATGTTGAACTCTAAAAATCGGGATTGATCGCTGATAATCCCGACGAGATCGGAACTTCGAGACGATACGCTCCTTCTTTCTCGACGCGGAAGTGGAACTTTCCGAACGTCATCTCCATGGGCTCCTCCAGATACGCATATGCATCCAAACGGGAGGGCGGGTGAGGTACAAAATCAACTAGACCAGTTTCGATCTGTTTACCTCTGTCCATCGCGTTGCTTGCAGTTGACGAAGTCGATGATCTTGAACGTGCCATCGAGATCAGATCGTTGACACCTCTAATTCCCACAGACGGCGCCAATTGACAAGGGATTAACTTATCAATGCCTACAGATTGTAGACTAGGGTTTTAGTCGGAAGTAGAGGGCAAGTAGATCTCGAAGGTTTCAGCCGAAAAGTACTCGACGATGTGAAAACTAGGGTTGCGTGAAACAATGAATCGATGCTATCTTTGTCCCACGACTCCCCCTTATATAGGAGGTGGAGTCAAGGGATTCATAATACACAAGTTACAGAGTCCGGGAGGGTTTCCAACCCATCCCGCAAGATTACAAGTATGTACTTCCTAATACAACTCTAGCTTTCCTTAATACTAGTTTGGGCTTCCGAATCTTCATATTCATCGAGTCGTGGGCCTTCAATAAACCCCGGGTACCATCTTCGGCAGGCCCATTGGGGATGCCTATGTCAGCAGGTCAGACGACATGGACACGAGTTGACTTGGAGCCGACGACGAGCCCACTCTGCATGTGTGCCTGCAGCAGCTACTAGCTCCCATCCCCATCTCCACGGCGACGGTACATGCACAAGCTGAATCATTGCTCGCGCGGTGTAGTGCAGCGTGGCAAGGGACCGACCGAGAAGTGGCACTGGCGCTCGACAGGGGGCGCCTTTTGGTCATGCTCGCATCCTCGGCCACCAACCTTCTTCTTGAGGAGATTTGGTTTTTTTATTCTCTTCGACTTTCTTTTGTTTCTCTTCATTTGACTTTGTTATCTTGTTTTTTCCATGTTCTATGTGAGAGATTCATTCAAGTTTGGCTCGTCATGTTGATTCTTGCAAGCTTGATTGAGTAGTAGCTTACCGGTCTTTGGGACGCTAGCATGCTCCTTCTCTCTTTTTGGTGTTCCGATGCCAAAGAGGAGTGACACGCGTACAGCACGCGACCGTTGGGAACTCCAAGTGGAAGGTGTGATGCGTACAGCAGTAAGTTTCCCTCAGTTAGAAACCAAGGTTTATCGAACCAGTAGGAGTCAAGAAGCACGTTGAAGGTTGATGGCGGCGAGATGTAGTGCGGCGCAACACCAGGGATTCCGGCGCCAACGTGGAACCTGCACAACACAAACCAAGTACTTTGCCCCAACGAAACATCGAGGTTGTCAATCTCACCGGCTTGCTGTAACAAAGGATTAGATGTATAGTGTGGATGATGATTGTTTGCAGAGAACAGTAGAACAATTGCAGTAGATTGTATTTCAGTAAAGAGAATTGGACCGGGGTCCACAATTCACTAGAGGTGTCTCTCCCATAAGATAAACAGCATGTTGGGTGAACAAATTACAGTTGGGCAATTGACAAATAAAGAGGGCATGACCATGCACATACATATTATGATGAGTATAGTGAGATTTAATTGGGCGTTACGACAAAGTACATAGACCGCTATCCAGCATGCATCTATGCCTAAAAAGTCCACCTTCGAGTTATCATCCGAACCCCTTCCAGTATTAAGTTGCTAACAACAGACAATTGCATTAAGTATTGCGCGTAATGTAATCAGTAACTACATCCTCGAACATAGCACCAATGTTTTATCCCTAGTGGCAACAGCACATCCATAATCTTAGAGATTTCTGTCACTTCCCAGCATTCACGGAGACATGAACCCACTATCAAGCATAAATACCCCCTCTTGGAGTTACTAGCAAAAACTTGGCCAGAGCCTCTACTAATAACGGAGAGCATGCAAGATCATAAACAACACATAGATATAAATTGATAATCAACATAACAAGTATTCTCTATTCATCGGATCCCAACAAACACAACATATAGAATTACAGATAGATGATCTTGATCATGTTCGGCAGCTCACAAGACCCGACAATTAAGCACAATGAGGAGAAGACAACCATCTAGCTACTGTTATGGACCCATAGTCCAGGGGTAGACTACTCACTCATCACTCCGGAGGCGACCATGGCGGCGTAAAGTCCTCCGGGAGATGAATCCCCTCTCCGGCAGGGTGCCGGAGGCGATCTCCTGAATCCCCCGAGATGGGATTGGCGGCGGCGGCGTCTCTGGAAGGTTTTCCGTATCGTGGCTCTCGGTACTGGGGGTTTCGCGACGAAGGCTATTTGTAGGCGGAAGGGTAGGTCAGGGGGCGTCGCGAGGGGCCCAGGAGACAGGTCGGCGTGGCCAAGGGTGGGGCCGCGCCGCCTGCCCTCCTGGCCACCTCGTGGCCCCACTTCGTTGGCTCTTCGGTCTTCTGGAAGCTTCGTGGCAAAATAGGACCCTGGGCGTTGATTTCGTCCAATTCCGAGAATATTTCCTTACTAGGATTTCTGAAACCAAAAACAGCAGAAAACAACGAATCGGCACTTCGGCATCTTGTTAATAGGTTAGTTCCGGAAAATGCACGAATATGACATAAAGTGTGCATAAAACATGTAGATATCATCAATAATGTGGCATGGAACATAAGAAATTATCGATACGTCGGAGACGTATCGGCATCCCCAAGCTTAGTTTACGCTCGTCCCGAGCAGGTAAACGATAACAAAGATAATTTCTGGAGTGACATGCCATCATAACCTTGATCATACTATTTGTAAGCATATGTAGTGAATGCAGCGATCAAAACAATGTATATGACATGAGTAAAAAAATGAATCATAAAGCAAAGACTTTTCATGAATAGTACTTCAAGACAAGCATCAATAAGTCTTGCATAAGAGTTAACTCATAAAGCAATAAATCAAAGTAAAGGTATTGAAGCAACACAAAGGAAGATTAAGTTTCAGCGGTTGCTTTCAACTCATAACATGTATATCTCATGGATATTGTCAATGTAAAGTAATATAACAAGTGCAATATGCAAGTATGTAGGAATCAATGCACAGTTCACACAAGTGTTTGCTTCTTGAGGTGGAGACAAATAGGTGAACTGACTCAACATAAAAGTAAAAGAAAGGTCCTTCAAAGAGGAAAGCATCGATTGCTATATTTGTGCTAGAGCTTTGATTTTGAAAACAAGAAACAATTTTGTCAACGGTAGTAATAAAGCATATGTGTTATGTAAATTATATCTTACAAGTTGCAAGCCTCATGCATAGTATACTAATAGTGCCCGCACCTTGTCCTAATTAGCTTGGATTACCGGGATTATCGCAATGCACATGTTTTAACCAAGTGTCACAATGGGGTACCTCTATGCCGCCTGTACAAAGGTCTAAGGAGAAAGCTCGCATTGGATTTCTCGCTATTGATTATTCTCAACTTAGACATACATACCGGGACAACATAGACAACAGATAATGGACTCCTCTTTTATGCATAAGCATGTAGCAACAATTAATTTTCTCATATGAGATTGAGGATATATGTCCAAAACTGAAACTTCCACCATGGATCATGGCTTTAGTTAGCGGCCCAATGTTCTTCTCTAACAATATGCATGCTCCAACCATAAGGTGGTAAATCTCCCTTACTTCAGACAAGACGAACATGCATAGCAACTCACATGATATTCAACAAAGAGTAGTTGATGGCGTCCCCAGGAACATGGTTATCGCACAACAAGCAACTTAATAAGAGATAAAGTGCATAAGTACATATTCAATACCAAAATAGTTTTTAAGCTATTTGTCCCATGAGCTATATATTGTAAAGGTAGAGAATGGAAATTTTAAAGGTAGCACTCAAGCAATTTACTTTGGAGTGGCGGAGAAATACCATGTAGTAGGTAGGTATGGTGGACACAAATGGCATAGAGATTGCCTCAAGTATTTTGGATGCATGAGAAGTATTCCCTCTCGATACAAGGTTTAGGCTAGCAAGGCTATTTGAAACAAACACAAGGATGAAGCGGTGCAGCAAAACTCACATAAAAGACATATTGAAAACATTATAAGACTCTGCACCGTCTTCCTTGTTGTTCAAACTCAATACTAGAAATTATCTAGACTTTAGAGAGACCAAATATGCAAACCAAATTTTAGCATGCTCTATGTATTTCTTCATTAATAGGTGCAAAGTATATGATGCAAGAGCTTAAACATGAGCACAACAATTGCCAAGTATCACATTATCCAAGACATTTTAGCAATTACTACATGTAGCATTTTCCAATTCCAACCATATAACAATTTAACGAAGAAGAAACTTCGCCATGAATACTATGAGTAAAGCCTAAGGACATACTTGTCCATATGCAACAGCGGAGCGTGTCTCTCTCCCACACAAAGAATGCTAGGATCCATCTTATTCAAACAAAACAAAAACAAAAACAAACCGACGCTCCAAGCAAAGCACATAAGATGTGACGGAATAAAAATATAGTTTCAGGGGAGGAACCTGATAATGTTGTCGATGAAGAAGGGGATGCCTTGGGTATCCCCAAGCTTAGATGCTTGAGTCTTCTTGATATATGCAGGGGTGAACCACCGGGGCATCCCCAAGCTTAGAGCTTTCACTCTCCTTGATCATGTTGTATCATCTCCCTCTCTTGATCCTTGAAAACTTCCTCCACACCAAACTCAAAACAACTCATTAGAGAGTTAGTGCACAATCAAAATATACATGTTCAGAGGTGACATAAATCATTCTTAACACTTCTGGACATTGCACAAAGCTACTGAAAGTCAATGGAATCGAAATATCCATCGAACATATCAAAACAGGCAATGCGAAATAAAAGGCAGAATCTGCCAAAAACAGAACAGTTCGTAATGACGAATTTTATTGAGGCACCAGGCTTGCTCAAATGAAAATTATCAAATTGAATGATAGTTGCGTACATATCTGAGGATCACTCACGTAAATTGGCATAATTTTCTGAGTTACCTACAGAGAATTTTGACCAGATTCGTGACAGCAAAGAAATCTGTTTCTGCGCAGTAATCCAAATCTAGTATGAACCTTACTATCAACGACTTTACTTGGCACAATAATACACTAAACTAAGATAAGGAGAGGTTGCTACAGTAGTAAACAACTTCCAAGACACAAAATAAAAACAAAGTACTGTAGTAAAAACATGGGTTGTCTCCCATAAGCGCTTTTCTTTAACGTCTTTCAGCTAGGCGCAGAAAGTGTGTATCAAGTATTATCAAGAGACGAAGTGTCAACATCATAATTTGTTCTAATAATAGAATCAAAAGGTAACTTCATTATCTTTCTAGGGAAGTGTTCCATACCTTTCTTGAGAGGAAATTGATATTTAATATTACCTTCCTTCATATCAATGATAGCACCAACGAGTTCGAAGAAAAGGTCTTCCCAATATAATGGGACAAGATGCATTGCATTCAATATCCAAGACAACAAAATCAACGGGGACAAGGTTATTGTTAACGGTAATGCGAACATTATCAACTTTCCCCAAAGGTTTCTTTGTAGAATGATCAGCAAGATTAACATCCAAATAACAATTTTTCAGCGGTGGCAAGTCAAGCATATTATAGATTTTCTTAGGCATAACAGAAATACTTGCACCAAGATCACATAAAGCATTACAATCAAAATCATTGACCTTCATCTTAATGATGGGCTCCCAACCATCCTCTAGCTTTCTAGGAATAGAAGCTTCGCGTTCTAGTTTCTCTTCTCTCGCTTTTATGAGAGCATTTGTAATATGTTGCGTGAAAGCCAAATTTATAGCACTAGCATTAGAACTCTTAGCAAGTTTTTGTAAGAACTTTATAACTTCAGAGATGTGGCAATCATCAAAATTCAAACCATTATAATCTAAAGCAATGGGATCATCATCCCCAATATTGGAAAAAATTTCAGCAGTTTTATCACAGGCAGTTTCAGCAGTTTTAGCAGTTTCGGGTAGTTTTTCGCGCTTTGCATTAGAAGTGGAAACATTGCTAACACCAATTCTTTTATTATTATTAGTATGAGATGCAGCAACTTGTGTAGCATTAGCATTACTAGTGGTGGTAATAGTCCAAACTTTAGCTATATTCTCTTCTTTTTCATTTTCTTCTCTTTCCCACCTAGCACGCAATTCGGCCATCAATCTTATATTCTCATTAATTCTAACTTGGATGGCATTTGCTGTAGTAGTAATTTTATTATGATGATTTTCATTAGGCATAACTTTCGATTTCAAAAGATCAACATCAGCAGCAAGACTATCGACTTTAGAAGCAAGTATATCAATTTTCCCAAGCTTTTCTTCAACAGATTCGTTAAAAGCAGTTTGTGTACTAATAAAATCTTTAAGCATGGCTTCAAGTCCAGGGGGTGTGTTCCTATTATTGTTGTAAGAATTCCCATAAGAATTACCATAGCCGTTGCCATTATTATAAGGATATGGCCTATAGTTGTTACTAGAATTGTTCCGGTAAGCATTGTTGTTGAAATTATTATTTTTAATGAAGTTTACATCAACATATTCTTCTTGAGCAACCAATGAAGCTAACGGAG
>NC_061513.1:141524076-141550098 GCF_022539505.1 Lolium rigidum | reverse complement strand
TGGCGGCTCTGTTTGGCGACGAATGGCTCCCTTTTTAGCGTTGGTCCCTTCACGACTTTTATAGGGTTTGACCTCGGAACACATCGGCGAGTGGTACGGGTGGACGGTACAAGCAGGGCTTGCTCGTACCGCTGCCCGTTAAAGCTCGTGGAACCGCCTTTCCGAGTGTAGTCAACTTTGCCATGCTCATGGTGTGATTTTCTTCAGTAATTGCAGGTCCATTTGCCATTATGACGCGATTTTCTGCACATCATCCAAAAATAGAAGACATTGCACATATTTGCATTGATTAGGCATTAGCGGCAAGTTGAGAGGTAAACTTAGTCAATTTCTTGACTTAGCTAAGGGTTTAAACGCGAGAAAATATGGCGTATTTCACAGCCATCAATTTCCCCTTCACCGGAGGCACCGGTGCAGCAGGATATGCCCTCTCCCGGAGTAGGAGAGGACTTTCGCCTCTGCCGCCTCAATAAATCTTGGGAAAACAGAGCTTCTGGAATAAAAGGGGGCCCGAGGCGACGCTCGAGGCTTTTTTATTATAACAAGTCTTATAGGGAAATGCCCGCTAAAGAGAAAATCTATCTGATTGTCTCTCGGCCGATATTGGTTTTTAGAAAGAAAAAACAAGCAAATGAGTGTGGGTGGCGCGCCACCTGTGCTTGTTTGGCCCTCGTGGCCCCTCTCGCGTGGTTCTTTTGCTCACGGCCTTTCTTCGGGTGAAAAACTGATCAGGCATTTTCCCTTTATTTTTAGCGATCCAAAAAGTTCTGAAACAAATAAAATACGAAAAAAGAGGTTTTCCGCGTCCCGAAAAGTAAATACCAATGAATGGGACTTTGTAGGAAAGTCACGGAAGTCGACTAATAATGCATAAAGAACAATGTATGAAGGCAAATAACAATGAAAACTAATCCTATATGTAGCAATAATGATGATGCAACATGCACGTATCAACTCCCCCAAGGTTAAACCTTTGCTCGTCCTCAAGCAAATAAGCGAATATATCATATCATGCATCAGTGAGCTTATGGTTGATAAAGAAATACGAGCATTGTATCATTAACTTATGCATATTCAATTGTAAAGAAAGATTTTTGAACCAACAATCATACAAACATGAACTTCATAATAGAAAGTCTAGCAATTACCTCTTACCGTTTGAACAAGATCAACCATTGCATGCATGTTGGACAATTGAACAATGCTTCATGTGTGTCTATAAATATAGATCACTTCTATGCATGGCCTTTTACCAGCTTGTTCTTGAATGTACCCCTAATGTTAGTCACCAATAACAAATGAGTTTGTTGGTTCAATGTGTTGATATGTTGGATGCCTAAATAAAAATTGAGGAGTACTTTCTTGGTTTCTTGGTGGTGAATGACACATATGGTGAAGAGAGTTTCAATGTTTTGGTTGAATCCATCAAAGCGCATGGTCTTCTTATTGATGACATTAGGGGTCAAGGTTATATGGAAGGTAACTACAAGAGAGTGCAAACGAGGTTGCTTCTTCTTTTTTTTGAACAAAGGGGATCAGTCCCGAAGGACCGAGAGTCTCATTATAAGTCAACACTGGTACATTTTACAGATAAGGCAACAGAAAATGTAAAAATTACACACCAGCCCTTACAACTTGCACCTAGGACCCTAAGAAGAATAAGAGGAACTCAATTGGGTCCTGCTCCTTCTCCAGTGTGACTGATCCAGAGCTCGATGCAGCTAACCTCGACATTGCCGGGGACTACGCCACTTGGGACGGGGAGGCGGGAGCCTGCTGCACCGTAGCTGAGAGGCCTCCGCAATGGCATGACAACCTGGAGGTTGAAGATGACCTTTGGACGCCGGCCGGAAGAAACCATCGCCGACGTCGAAGGCGGGAGCGGTCACCCTTCGACCATGATGGACGACGACGGGAAAGAAGCTTTTCGGAGTTGAAACTATTGAAGAATTATTTGAGATCTTTGATGCTTCAAGAGAGGTTATTGAATGAAATTGATATTTATTCCGAGTCGTTACTAACTTTGCATCCATGAATGTAAGGAGAAAATTTTAGTAAGATGTATACAATATTGTTGTTATCTGAATATATCGATATCGGTGCACTTTAAGTTTTTATTGGTAGCATTTTGTACATGAATATTTTTAAAAAAATGTACTAAAAGCCTTAAATTCTAGTTCCGCCCCAGGGCCCCGAAAGATCAGGGCTGGCCTGCCCATATAGAGTTCCATGTGTTCATTTCATTTAGGTTGGCCCTAAGAAAATCCATGAGGGTTTAGTGGGTCTGGACATGAGCTATGTGGCTCAGCCCATATGGCAGTCAAACAAACCGACTCCGTGTCCCCGCAGAAAAGAAAGAAGCCAAGGCGTCTCCGTGTCCAACTCTAAATCCAGGCTGCGGTTACCTTAACTGGTACGTCTCCAACTCCAAGTCGAACTCGGATTGAGGGAATTAAACCGCAATCCAGCCGCCGGTGGCGTACATCGTACGTCTCCGACCCCGATGGGAACTCGGATTCTGGCTTAAACGCGTCATCCTTGCTGCCTATATAGGACTCCGGCTCCGAAACAAATTCCCCAAACCAAACCATTCCCTTCCATCCGCATCCACCAGATCGCCGGCCGGCCATGGCTCCAATCCGACGCGCCGCGCCGCGCCCGGACTTCGCCTCCCACCCCTCCGACCTCGAGCTCATCAACACCTACCTCATCCCCTGGGTCAACACCGGCGAGCGTCCCTGGAACTTCATCCACGACGCCGACGTCTACGCCGCCAAGCCCCAGGACCTGGCCACCAACTTCGCGCCCGCCACGGCCAGCGACGGCCTCGAGGGCTGGTACTTCTTCTCCACCCTGCGCTCCAAGAACCGCCGCGGCCAGCGCAAGTCCCGCACCGTGGGGTCCGAGGGGGACGACGGCTGCTGGCACTCGGAGCGCGCCGCCAAGCCCCTCTTCGCCGGCATCAGCCACACCCGCCAGATCGGATACCGCCAGACCTTCTCCTTCGCCACCAAGGGGGACGGCCGCCTCCTCCGCTCCGGCTGGCTCATGGCCGAGATCGGCCTCAACTCGGACGGCTCGGAGGACGACGAGCTTGTCCTCTGCAAGGTCTATCGGAGCCCGCGCGTCAAGAGATCTACTACGGCGGTGGAAGCTGCTGCTGGACCACCCAGGGTTGGAAGGGGAAAAGCAGCAGCAAGCGACCACTCTGCCCCCTGTTCTCAACAGGTGGGACCCCCCGCGCATCTGCCCTCCGCTCGAGTCTCCGCTTCCACTTCCGGCACGCTGTCCATGGAGTCCGACTCCGAGCAGGACTCGACCAGCCAAGGCGGCGGCGTAATCGGTACGTCGCCGTCTGCCACTCCGCCCCGAAGGCCAAGCCCCCCACGTCTCATCGCGCCGAACCCCCGCTCCGAGCCTCTTCCGGCTACGCAGCAGATCCCTTCTTCGCCCAGTCGTCGCACATCTGCCGCTCCAGGAGCCGCCGTGGCGGCGCCGCCGCGCCCGGACTTCGCTTGCCACCCTTCGGACCAAGCGCTCGTCCAGTCCTACCTCATCCCGCGCATCGCGTCCGGCCTGCACCCGTGCAAGTTCACCCACGACGCCGACGTCTACGCCGCGGGCCCCGACGCGCTCACCACCCAGTTCCCCCCGGCCATCTCAGGCGACGGCGAGAAGGCCTGGTACATCTTCACCACGCTGCCGGCCAAGAGCACCCACGGCCAGCGGAGGCCGCGCACGGTGGCCACCGGGGAGGGGTGCTGGCACTCGGAGGCCGGCGTCAAGCCCGTCGTCGACGGTGACAACCACCAGATTGGATGGCGCCAGTTCTTCTCCTTCATGACCAAGGACGCTGGCCGGAGTACCCGCACCGGGTGGATCATGGTGGAGATCGGCCTCGACCAGGAGGGCTTGACGGACGAGCTCGTCTTGTGCAAGGTGTACCGGAGCCCGCGTAAAGGGCCGGCGCCCACTGCCGCCCTGGAATCGGCATCTGGACGCAGCAAGAGGAGAGCCGACGACAACAACTCTGGCGCAGCGCTCACGCTGGGGACAGCTCCCGGCCGTGCCAAGGAATCTACGGCGACGACACCTCCCTCTGGACGCAAGAGGAAAACCACCGGCGACTCGAGCCCCGGCGCAAGGGGTCCAGCGCGCGGAGTCCTCAAGCTCACGACGCCCCCGACGTCTGGGCGCAAGAAGCAGGGCGACAAGAAGAAGGCGCGGCTATGCACCCGCTGTCGGATCGAGACAGCCGAGTCGGACAGCGGGACGTCCGAAGACGACGATACGGAGGATGACGAGGCCCGCGGAGGATCGGGGCCGGGTCTTCTTGAGCACGACTCCATGACCGACGAGTCTGTCGCGCCCCATGGACACGAAGCGGGTGATTCTTCAGCAAGTGCTAGAACATTCTACCGCTTCGTCTAGATTAGTTGAGTCGCCAGTTCAAGATTTGACACAGAAGAGATGATCCAAGATCGAGTTCCACCATCACCGGTATCGACCACCAGGGCAATTTGCTCTTTGTTCGTGTCATTTAGATAAAAAAAAATTAGCTACAGAACGTATCGTTTTTTTCTCATGTCAAATTGTTGTACTTCTTGATGTAAAAGAAACGGAAGCAGCAACTTCAAATATGAACAAAGACTTGCAGGAAAAAAAAACTAGTGCGGTGCAGCAGTTCCCCATGTATATTTGGGATTCAAAATGATTGATCAGAACAGAGTATTGGCATACCCACCTTCTTGTGACATTTGGAGAATTTCTAGAGAGTAGAACAACTTAGCGCAACACTTGAAATATGTATGACAAAATACAGGTAGAAAGCTCACGTAAACAGGAAGCGCGGAGCTTCCTGACATAACCTTTGAAGGGAAGATATGGCACCTCACACTTGCAATATCTCAACAGATAACATTACTGGCATGTGTAGCACGCAGGTCTTACAAATACATGAACTACACTAACACGTGGGATATTTGAGATACTTGACACGAATAATTTAGGTCATCAACATCATCTCAAGGCTTAGCTCGGTTCTTTTTCTTTACTGCAGATGAAGGTCGTTCTTATTTGTTCTGACCTGTCTGCTCTAGGGCTCTTGGAGCTGCAGGTAGATGGACACATTTCAGTTCAGAGTATGATCGTAAGCCAAAGTTACAACTAAAGACATAATCTACAGGCATAATGCTCAGAAGTTGGTAACATGTGTAAGTTAAACAGCAACTGTGTTACTAGCTGATGGAGAAAGCACATTCTGAGTTGAAGTTTCAGGTTCCAATTATTCCCAGCTATTGCTTTATGCCAGACAACAGTTTATCATCATATTGGCCAAGGTTTGCGCTTCACTTATGTTAGCCAAGAGAATTATCTGTGCATACAAGTGTTTTCAAGCTATAATATAGCAGCCAGCCAGGATTTAGGTTCCACTTGCTTTGACCATCACTATACATTTTAATTTATATGTTCCCAGGACACTAGTGACCACATATGCAACACGCTGGGAAACAAAACCATTGTGTAACTATAAAATAGTGATAATCTTAGTGGATCAAGTTTATCCAGGTGAATCATTCAGAACAAATACAATTCAGAAAAATGCATAATAAACAAACTGCAAATACCTATTCCAGCAGCATCAGATCCTCTCATGATTTTCAGTTTCCGGCAGATAGTGGTAAACAAACTGCAAGGAAAAATATTGAAGTCGGGAATTACTGGAACTATCACTTACTGAGTTCATAGCTTACTGAGTTCATAGCTTATAGGAGTATGAAAGCTAAAGCAATCTGACATGGGCATAATCCGGAATGTTAATTTAGCAGAACCCGGGCCTCATACTCGAGAATTCAGAGAGAGAGAAGCAACAACAGATGGCTCTATGCCCAGCCTGACTAATTGTTTGCTTTCTATCAGGGGCATGGAAATGACAACATTGTCCTTGTAGAAGTTACCTAGTATCTTAACTAACAAATAGGTGCAGTTTACACTAGTCTTTTGCTCAAAGATAGATGTTTTTATTACGGGAGCAGTGATGCAAAATCCATGGAGCAAAACGTTTGTATGATAAATTCTTAACTGACTAGTATGCCATCTGAGATTATGAGGGGCACATTTCAATGGCAAAGACAGGTGTAAGTTATAATATTTTTAATGAGCCTCAGAACAAGCTATCAACAGATGAGACTAAGTTAGTCCCATGTAAAATAGAGATTCAGTTCCGCGACATTTGTATCTAGAACACATGCACACATAGTACTGGAAAGGGAAGATGATACAACATATTATGGAATTAAGCCTTGAACTGGCGAACAGATTTACATAACAATCAAAGGAACTTACTCCCACGGAAGGTCGCCAACAAGCATCCAGTCGGCATCCTTGTCTTCATACGTAAGGACAAACTCCTGATCTTGGAGGGAATCAGCCTTCCCGTTAGTAAGCCTGTCCTTGGCTGATGGTTTACGCAGGGCGCTTTGACCTTCAAAATCACGGGCTCAGTAGTTAGTACAGTAAAGGGCAAAAAAAATACTAACAATTGCCTGTGTGTAGTGCAAGCTTTCATGCTTAAACACTTGGAACTATGCACATTTGAGTAAGTTGCAGTTTCAAGACAGTTAGGCTACGGAGAGGCTGGCTAAGCATTGAGCAAGAAGCCAGTAAGGAATGTGCTTAGATTGTGGCGTAATTAACTGTGTGTCCTTTCTGTCTGCAAATCTTGGTGGTTGGCTAAGATGGTCCTAAGGTACGCATTGATGGGGTAGCATTTATGCAAAATTCTCTGGATGAATACGACAGGTAACAAGGAATTTGAGTGCAAGTGCTCCCATATAAGTTGAGAGAGATCTTTTTAGTCGGGAACACTAACTGCCCTTGGAACCTCCAAACTATAGGAAGTAAATCTAAAACAGTAGTACTACGGTATTTGCAGTAGCACTGGATCCATCCATCCAGCAAGCTTGCTAAAACGGCACCGGCACACTTACACTGGTAATAAAGAGAGATAAAAAAAATGCAGTGAAGGCGTGAACGCGCGCGAGCACCACTAACCGGTGATGAAGCAGCTGAACATCTTCTGCAGCGCGGCGGAGAGGTCGTCGTAGCTCGCGTAGATCTTGAGGTCGACCTTCCTGAGGTAGGGCGCGCCGTCCATGCTGACCTTGACGTAGCACGGGGCCGCCGCGCGGCCGTCGTCCTCCGCGCCCTTGCTCTTGGAGACGCTGGCCGCCAGCGTGTTCTTCCGGTAGTTCCGCACGGGCGGCCATCCCACGACCTGCGCCCTGGCGAACAGAAGGGTCAGCGCCGGGCGGCAAGAGGCCAGGAGCGCGTGGAGGCGAAGAGGGTGAATGGAATGGAATCTTACTTGGCGGCAGGCGGAGCCGCGGGAGGCGCCTTGTCGGCTGCGGCGGCGGCGCGGCGCGGGGATGCGTCGGGGAAGGCGCGCTTGGCGGCGGGCTTGTGGGAGACGAGGCCGAGGGTGAGCGCTGCGGCGGGGTTGGCGTCGCGGTCGGGGGAGTCGGAGCCCGGGAGGCCGAGGCGGAGGGTGAGGCGGGGCCCGAGCTCGGCGGCGGCGGCGGCGGGGTTGGGCGAGGATGAGCAGGAGGAGGAGGAGGTCGGGGTGGGCGAGGCGGCGGAGAGGCCGATGTAGTCGTGCGGCTCCGACATCGGAATGGAGCTTGTGCGGGGAGAGAATGGGGAGTGGGTGGTGGGAGGAAGGAGGAGACGACTTGTAAATAAATGTGGCCGACCGGGAGGGATTTGTTTTCCTTGTTTGGGTTTTTCTTTTTTGGGTTCTTTTATTATTATATCATGCGGGGACCTTGTCCGCTTGTCCTCTTGTCCCCTACCGCCTGTATTTTTTTGGTCGCCTCTGCTCTGCTCTCTTCTGTACAGTTCGGCCGTGGCTCGCAGCAACAAGTCAAAGAAAGCCAGAAATCCGTTGATTAGTTAGCCAATTATACATTCTCCTGGTTATTGTAAATTATAGAGCCGTTTTAGCTCAACAAGGACGAATCACTGCACGGAAACAAGGTCCATCCTCCATCCGGCATCCGCAATAGCTGTCGCAACTCACAAGAGAGCTAGTTGTCTGCTACTGCTCCAGCCTCTCCATCGCTCCAGCTAGCTAGCACATGAAATTACCTTGTAAATGCTAGTAGTACCACGAAATTAACAGTTAAATTCGACAACATGTCAACATGACAACATACATGATGTGTCTAAGCATGGATCGTATCTGAAACGTTGCCTTTGAGATGCCCTGCTCTCGGACCTGCTGGCGCAAAAATAACATGTCACAACCCGGCCTCTTCTATGCTAGTGATAAATTTGTTGTCTTCGAGTGGTTCAATTAGATTTTTCTTCAAGAAGTGTGATTTGTTCGGTTATTATAAGCAATTTTCAATCTTTATAAAGATTAAGCAAATTTCGAGTTAGTTTCGTTACTGAAATCAACTTCACATGAGCAGGAGCAAACGTATTAAGCACATTTACCAAATCTGTGTATGGAGCAGGTAATAGTGCAAGCAAAGAGAGGAGAAGCAAGTACAAGTTGACCGAGACGGTCACCACCGCAGCATCACCATGGCTTAGTCCATGGTGTTGTTGAGGCCGTTGAGGAAATAAGTCAACAAGGAAGATCTCAAAAAGGATGTAAGATTGGGAGGAAGTAGATGGATTGAGGCGAGTAGTCGCGCCAAGACGTTTCCTGAAAAATCTTATGGCATGTCTCCCGGTGCAGGATATCAATGGACGGTGTTTCGGAGGCCTAGAGAGCGGCGCAGTTAAAGGAACTTGGGCGAGAGAAGGTGCCAAAGAGGAGAGTGTCCAGGTCCGACGATATGTTATGTCTCTCGCCAGTAGCGAAGGCGCAAAGAGGAAGCAGCACACGGAAGAGGAAGACCTTCAAAGCCGGCAAGTCTTCCTTGAAAACCGGTTTCTAACTCAAACTCGATTTTACGCGGCGCGTGTGGTGCAATGCGTGGAGAGCAGCGGTAGTGTAGTGATAGGAACTTCTCCGATTTATGATTTGTAGACTAGCAGGAGAGGAGAGATAGAGCAAATCTCGTGAAACCCATCTAAACTTCCGTCCCCTCGTTGACGACGCCGCATGTCAGCTCCTCCTTTGGGCATCAGAGGCGTGGCAGACCACGGCCCCTCGCCTAAATTGATTTTCAGTGTCTTCTTCTGTATGATGAGACGACTACAACCTGATGGCACAATAAGGTCCTCCCCACCATATCCTTGCCTCGGTGGTGCTCCTAGCGTAGGCTGAGGGTGCATGTGCATTGGAGTTTTGTGTCCGGCAGATCTTGTGGGATCCGTTCCGTCTTCGTGTTCATTCATCGGTGATGTGGTTCATGGTTTGGTTCTTCCAAGGTATGTTTGTCATTGTTGACGATGGTGGGGTGATGCTCTGTTGTGCCTTTGGGTCGCTCCCATGCTTGTAGTTGTAGGTAGGCGGTTCAGAACCCTATTTGTGATTTTTCATTGTTTTTAGTGTTCCTTGCACCTGTTGTTCTTCTCAGAAAAAAAAAACTAGCTAGATGGGCTGCCTACGTGGGAATCCAATATACTCCCCCGAGATACTGAACCACCTTACTCATTCCCCGATTTTGTGTTGAGCTTTGGCTCAGAAGAAACGAAGTTGGTCGTGTCAGGCATCTCCAGCGGCGCGACGCAAACGGACGCTCAGCGACCGTTTTTGTCCGCCGTGACCGGAAATGCGTCTGGGGCATGTTCCAGCGGGGCGACGCAAAGTGACCGGGCCGTCCGCGGAGACGCAAACCTAGCCCAAATATGCGCCAGCGATGCGTCTCTGCGGACGTCCGGAAACTTCCGCTCGTGTCCGGCGGACGTTTCGGCTGGCCCGCCTGGCAGCGACCCTGCGTCGATGCGTCTTCTCAAACGCGCCAGCGACTACAAAGCTGCGTTGCTGCATCGCTTCGGCCCACTGCGCCACTTTAATGGCGACGATGCCTCGGCTGCCGAGCGGCCGGCCACCTCCGCCAACCAGGTTAATGGCGACGCCACGCGTCCCGCGGCCACCGCATGCCGCCGGCCTATATAAAGGGGGCGCGCGTTCTTCTTCCTCATCCACTCCTCCAAAGAAACCCTAGCTAGCCGCCACAATGCTCGACCGTAGCGCCGCCTAGGTGTTCCTGCGACGCAGCCAAGCCCGCGAGGAAGTCCATGGCCGGTCCTGGTAGCCGGCTAGGCGGTCGAGGCCGCGGCCCTGGGCGCCCCCGTGGCCGGGGCAGGGGCCGCCGTGGTAGAGCAGCTACGGCCCCACGCTCGCCGTCGCCTGCGCCCTCCTCGTCCTCGCAGGAGGAGCGCTGCTTCGAGTTCCTCCTCCGCATCGACGACGACCCACTCGCCATCAAGCGGCTACCGGACAAGTTCGCCGAGTTCGTCGACGGCGTCGAGCCGGCACACTTGCAGCTACGGGAGGCCAGCTGCAACTTCTGCCGCTGGACCGTGGAGGTCATGTTCGACGGGCAGGGCAAGTTGTACCTGCACACGGGGTGGGACAAGTTCGTCCGTGACCTCGACCTCGCTGCCAGCTCACCTTCCTCTACGAGGGGGACGACGAGATGATCGTCAAGGTGTTCGACGACACAGCCTGCCGCAGGCACTACCACACCGACGACTCCGGCTCCGATACCGATAGTTAGAACGTCGAGTGTTCTTTCTTTGCGGCGAATCTGGCTACGGGCCAGACGAAGCCAGTAGTCGAGGTTTCTGGATGTTCGCTTCATCGGTAGAACCAACAAGGGCACCATCTCCTCCCGCTGGATTTTCCAGTTTGGGTGACTGGGTGTCCTTGAATGTTCTTTCTTGGCAGTGAACATACGGAAATCAACACAACTGGCTTCTATTTTTTTAAATTTTATATTTGTGTCAACCATGGTTCAAACTATGTGTTAGTTTGTGTAAACCATGTTCCAAACTATGTGTTAGTTTGTGTAAAATCATGTTTCAAAATGTTATATTTGAAACTATGTTTAAATGGAGAAGAGGGAAAAAAGGAAAAAAAAAATTAAATGCGTCGCCCCGCTGGAACAGATCCCAGACGCAAACGGACGCGCGGACAAAAACGGTCATTTTTACGTCCGCAACGCGACGCAAACAGACGCTCGCGGACATTAAAATGCGTCGCGCCCGAGATGCCCTGAGCTTTGGCTCGGAAGAAACGAAGTTGGTCGTGTCAGCGTGACGTGTGTCCGTGGGTTTAAGGAAGAGTTGGCGCGGCTGTGACGTTGGGGCGCAACGCGCGTAGGTGGCGACAGGAGGACCGGCGGGTAGCCTCGCCCTCCGACAGGGCCGCGGAGACGTCGCTCTCTCCCACCCGTTCCGATGCTCCGTTTTTTTTTTTTTTTTTTGAACAGGGAAAGGGGTCAAAAGACCCCTATGAAGCTGCATTAACAACACGTGGTGGGTACAAAATTACATAGCGGCCCTTTACAATACTCGCTCTAAGAACCCAGAATTTTAAGAAAAAGGCCTCTAACTTTACAGAAAACACCCTGGCACTTAAAAAGAAAAAGCAATCAGGTGCTTGAGTGTCTCCACCACCATGCTCACCGGCGACCTCAAGGCGATGAACGCCGAAGTTGAAGAGGGGATCTCTGCTTGCTACGGCCTCCACACCGGCGAGGAACCAACAACGCCGGCCTCCGCGACGCCTTCGGGGACAAACCACTTGAAGACGCGAGGAAGTCAAGCTCCGACGCAGGGCTCGAACAAAGGCCTCCATAATGGAGGTTGAAGATGAACCGCGGTACAAGATGCACGACACGGCGCGGAGTGGCCTCCCATGGCCAAGAATCACTTCGGCAAACTCATCCTCCGTGTATGAACTCCGCAGGTTAGCAGCTTCCGACCTGCACGAAAACTTGGGCAGGTCGCAAAATCCCCTTCTTGCAGCATGGAAGAACTCGAGATGGAGCAACTCCTCTTCCTCGCCACCTCGGCCGGCCAAGGGGAGAGGCCAAGCATCGAGCTCAGCATGCTGAAGAAGAACACACTTATTACTAGTGCTCGTCCCAGCCTCCTGCCTCGTCTTCCTCCATGGAAGAGCAGCAAAGAAGAGCGAAGACTGCTGCTCACCAGCGTGCGCTGCCGGCAGAGAAGCAGAGCACCACCTCTTGACCTTATTGGCGGAGATCCCTAAGCCCAGAACGCCCGCCTGCAGGAGCTCCTGCCACCGGAGCTTCGCAACGAGGGAAACCGAGCCTAGGCTGCGCCGGAGCCGGCCAAGGAACCCCGACGACCTACTCCCATACGGCACAAAGGCACAACTACTAACTAAAACACCTACCACGAGGGCTAATATGTACAGAGGAAGAAGCCAACCTCCTAATCCATCCCCTCGCCGGCCAGCTGGGCCGCCGGAGAGAAGGAAGGAGAGGGGCGGCGGGGTGGATGTGGAGTCGACTCTCAAAGGAGGAGAGCGGAGAAGACTAGGGAAGGAGCCCCCACGTCGTGGAGAAAGTGAGAGAGCGTCCTCCGTTTCCCTCAGCTACGCCTACGTGCAGCCGTACACGGGCCGGCTCGCGCTCGGTGCCGGCGCCGCTGCGAGCTGCGCGCGCACGACGCGGATCATACAGTATATCAGATGAAACAACAGGTCGCACGTACGGCCGCCCGCCCGCGCACGACGTAAAACTCGGCAGCGGCAACCCTTGCCTGCCTCGCTGCTCGCTCGCCTGCCCGACCGACGTCGTCATGTGCACTTGTGCAGGTACGAAAATGCATCGCCCGGCCGCACTGCGTCGTCTCGTTTACTGCGTCCGATCCCCACGGCGCTTGCATTTTGATCCATGGATACGACCGTGCGACACGCACACCGCTCTAAACCGGAGGATTTTCCAGGACACACAATGGACTTATTTCATTCCTTCGGACGCTTCCCTAAAGCGAGCCTATTTTAGCAAGAAGAAAAAATACCGTGCTATGATAAAATAGCACCCGCCTCAAAATACACTATTAGTGAGGCATTATACACTGATTTATTTAGCGTGGCCTCTTCAAATATGCTATAGCCTACTTTTAGCGTCAAAATAGCGCTATTTTCCCCATAATTTTTAGTCGCTTTGAGTTTGAATTGTGTCACCGCGGACACAGCGAGTGCCCGCATGATGTCGCCTCCGGCTGGCAAATCGGCCTTTCACTGGCCTGCTTCCCTTCTAAACCTGCGTCGCTTCGTCGCATGCCCTGCTTCAACTCAGCAACTGCATTAGGTTTAGCTCTGCTCCTCTAACTATGGAACTTCAACGATGAATCATAGGAGTAGTAGAGGTAGTTGGACCGAAACAAAACAAACGCATTTGGTGTCCAAAACGGATTGAGCAGCAGAAGTATGCAAAAGAGTTTAGACAATATTCCCTCCCATTAAGGCCTCTTTTACGGTACAATTTACTAGTCATGTGGACTAGTAGTATTTTGGATAATTTATAAGGTAAGAAAATATGACACATATTTAGGATAATTTGTTACCATATCTAAATGCAATGGGCCTCATCAAAATTTGATCGATATACCGATGCTACTTACCAAGCATGCATGTGACACCATTGAGTTCATTGCCATTTTTTTCACAAGATCTTAAGAGCATCTCCAGTCGCGTCCCCCAAACCGTCCCCCAAACCGCGCCGGATCGAGCGTTTGGGGGACGTGTTTTGTTCGTGCCGCGTTTGGGGGACGTCGCTCCCCAGCCGCGTCCCCCAAACGCCGCCCCCAATCAGAAATTCAAATAGATGCATTCAAAAGAGATCGTTCCCGCCGGTTCGTCGCGATCGAGTAGCGGCGATCGATCAAAGTACCGGGCGCGCGATCATATTAGCGGACCGGTGGTGCATGCAAATTAGAAGAAGGGGTTGGTCGACGGCGTCGTGTCCGAGTCGACGCAGGCCCGTCGAGCACGACGACCTCGTCGCGATCCGCCCGTTCCCGTGCATGGTGCGTCCGCTCCGTCGCCGACGCGGAGGCCGACGCAGGTGTAGCAGCAGAAGACGCGTCGGCCTGCTCTTGCTGCGCCGCCGCCGCCGCCGATGCCGATGCCGCCGCCGGGGCCGCCGCGTCCGCCGCCGCCATTTTGGCTTCGATGTCGTCGAGGATCCGGCCTTTGAAGAAGTTGTGCGCCGCTCGCGTCCGGGGAGACATTCCCTCCGTCGACGCTTCTCGGCAGGGACATGTCGTCCCTGCGTTTCTTGAGCTCCAGCCTTCTCCTCTTGCCTCTTGAGCAGCTCGGCCCACCTTTGGTCGGCCTTCTTGTCGCGGGAGATAAAGGTCGAGGAGACGTCGGCGAGGCATTTCGTGATCGACGCCTGCGTCTTCTCGGACGACGCAGCGTCGGCCAAGGCGGCCTTGGCAGCCTTGTTGCCGTAGGACGCCCCGCCGACGTTGCCGCCGACGCGTCCGCATCAATGGCGTCCTTCCCCTTGGACAACGACAGGCGCGTCAACTTCCATTTCTCATTCACTTTGAGCTTGCCATAGCAATGCGTCAGCGCGAACGGCTTGTGACCATCCGAGTACTTGGCGTACAATTCCATAGCCCGATCAAACTAACCAAAGAAAGCGAGAGTCATTTCATCGAACACAATGTGGGCGCTACGGATTATGGAAGAAACAAGTCGTACTCGGTTGGCCGACGTCGGCGCCGCTCGTCGCCTCCGGTCTCTAAGTCGTGATGGTACCCATGGAAGGAGTTCACCGACGCCCGGATGATGGCCCATCGCGTCGACATTGCCTTCTCGGCTCCTCTTCATTGGCACTTTCCGGTAGTCGTCGTTGATCGGCTTGCGCTCATCGAACTCGGCCTTGATCCTCGCCCAATACTTCCCGCCTTTTTGGTTGGCGCCGATGATGGAGTCATGGCTCACCGTCGCCCACGACTCGCACGTACAAAGATCTTCCAGTAACCGTCCACTTCGGGCCTCGTGTGCCCGACGCCTTCTTCTTCTTCTTCTTCTTCTTCGTCCTCACGCCGTCCGCGTCTACCTCCACGAGATCATCGTCACCGGCACCCTCGTCGTCCTCTTCCTCGCCGCCCTCTTCCTCGCCGCCCTCTTCGTCCTCAACGTCGTCCTCCTCGTCGTCCTCCACCCCGTCCTCTTCCTCGTCGTCCTCCTCCTCAACCCCGTCGTCCTCCTCGAGCACCGGCGCCGTCGTATTCGAGCGGACCCCCGCGGCCGGTGAAAGGGCCGCCGTCCGGACCGGGTCCTGGCTCGCGTTGCTCGTACGCCGGGGAGTAGAGGTTGTTGGGGTTGAAGCCGCCGTGCGGCAGCCGCATCCCGGTAGTGCGGCGACAAGTTAGGCGTCACGCACCCGGGAGTGGCGGAGGGGCCGTCGTTGTAGAAGGCGGCTTGCGACGGAGAGAAGACTCCCGAACGCACACCGGCACGTTCGTACTATATGGGCTCGCGTTGGTGGCGGCGATACACCCGGCGATTATGCGCCGGTGCCGGCGCGCCGCCGCAGCCTTCTTCTCCAGCCTCCGCCGCCCTCCGTCCTTTCCGCTCCGCCGTCGATAGCTTCCGGCGCAGGCAATCTTGCTGCCATTCATCTTCGGTCATGCCTTCGGGCTTCTTCTTCGCAGCCGGCGCCTTCCGCGGCTTCGCGAACGGCGCTTTCGCCCCTATCGTCGCATTGCCCGGCGGCTTCTTGGCCGCTTTCTTCGCCATCTTTTGGGGGCTGTCGGCGGCGCCATGGAATGGGGAGAGGGTAGCGGCGGCGGCGGGTGCACGGCGGGAGGGAGAAAGAAATCGGCGGGATAGGAGAAATGAATCGGCGGCAGGATATGTTTTGGGAGGCCCGTGCGCGGCGGTATAGGCGCGATTTGGCGGGAGCGGCGGGATTTGGCGGGAGTGTGAGACGAATTTTCCCCGTGCCGCCGACGGGTCGGGCCCGCGTCGGTTGGCCTCGCTTTCGTTGTGTCCGGCGTCCCCGGTGCGTCCCCCGTGGGACGGGGACGGGCTCGGGCGCCGGACACCGTATCGGGGCGCGCCGGACAAAAAAGGGCTTTGGGGGACGCGGCTGGAACGCTTTTTTTGTCCGGCGCGCCCCAAATCCCTTTGGGGGACGGTTTGGGGGACGCGACTGGAGATGCTCTAACGGATTCACAACCTAGCACATGGACAAAAAATATATATGTGACCATTTTTCGGGTGCATGGTTGTTTCATGTTATGAGCCTCGGTTCAGAGAAACATGCACATGGAGTCTGCTATTATGTTGGATTTTTTTTACTAGAATGTTTTTTCAGTACATACTTCAAGGTTGCAACTGAAATTAAGCACATCTGCTTTGAAAAAATTCGAGCAGATTTCATGTAAATTTTAGATAAAGTCTATTCAAATTAAAAGTAAATGAATCTGAAATGTTCTCCGTAATTACAAAAGTTTCGGCAATTTTAGTGGGTGCCAAAGTTTGTCTCTATAAAAATAGTTTTCTTGGTCCTAAGAGCATACCAGCCGCGGCCCCAATCTAGCGTGGCAGGAGCACCGAACATGAGCCGTTGTTAATGCCATGTTGTTTACCGACAGGCGGGCCAACTATATCATTGGCATAGAGTTGGTCAGCCTAATTTAATGTCAGTCAAGCAGCATTCAATTTTGATTAATGCAGCGACGGTTTCCCATGGGGTGGTAGGCGAGTCATCCTATCATTGATGCGGCTTTCCCATGCGATGGATATAATGCACGTTGCCGCCACCTCGCATACGTCCGACATTTAAATAGACTCCATCGTGACCCCTCTCTCTCTCACACATTCCCATAGCATACATCACACATCCCCGCCCACTCAAACCACTGGCTCAAACGCTAGCGACGTCGATGATGTCTGAGTGGTAATAGAAGTTGCAGCGGTAGCGCGGCGACGACCGGATTCCACCCATAACTTGACGGTTGACAAGGTGTGGATGCTCTATCAACACTGAGAGGAGACAGACACAGAGCACACTGCCCTTTGTGGGATGCCAAGAACATGGAGCACTGACATTCCTCCTTCCATATACGACGAGCTCTCGAGCTCGTCCAACATGGTGGCAGCCCGGTCCCCCGAAGAACAAGAACCATGAGGCTCACGAACTCTAGTGGGGTATTCCAGACGCACCCTCGACATTGTCATTGCCCACATCTAGGGCGGCAGAGAGCATCTGCCTCCTCAACTTCCCTGACCACCTCATGCACCAACATGATGGGCTTCGAAGAGGATGGCATCATCGTCCTTGGGGATGCTTACTTATCCTCGGCTCAGCAGGTCCCACCATTTGTCGTTGGCGGACCCCCGGAGCCAGGCGCTGTTGCGTACCGTTGACGTCCCGACAACAAGGGCTCGCACTCGCCCTTGAAGAACAACGCAACGATCTGAGAGTGATGGTGGCGCCCTTATCTAGCAGTTATGCATGGTCAACACGCGAGACGGGAAACTGCGTCGACCTCAACAGCGGCGACAACTGCTCGCGACAGGGAGGAGAAGTTCGACTACAGCTTGTTCTTCTACCAGCGTTGCAATGACGGGCTTTAATTTATTTTAGGTTTAAATTTTAGTTGAATTTATTCAAGTTTGTAAAATATAACAAAATATGATTTTTTTTCTCTAAAAGCATGCATGAAAATTATTATCATTCTGATTATTATTTAGACTCATATGAACAATTTCAAAAAATTGACCAAGTTCCCGTTATAAAATTTGGGGACTCCATTTGTACTTCTCCACTCTCATTGGAGATATAATTTTTTTCTCTATGAACCGAAAAGAGATTCAAATTCTATGGCCACATACACATACACGTACGGATTGTTAGTAAATAGTAAAGGAATAATATAAATAAAGTATCATAAGGTTCTCTAAAAAAGAGCTATTACAAGGAATGTAAGTAAAGGAAAGTTTTTTTCATTAGATGGGTCTACGATTTTTGTGCCTACCAAATCTGCCCTCGCGTGGAAAAAATACTACTCTTCAGGACCGTCGGATCTGTTAATTGGACGGTTAATTACATACTACGTAGTACAGTAGTACTAGAGAGAAACGGTCAACACCACATACAGTACGTACTCGCTGAGTCTCTGTCGCTATGGAGAAATAGTCAAGAGCACATCACATTGCCTCTTGGAATCCTGCCTGCCGGGAACGGGATGCCCACTCCACTCCGCTGGCAGTGCCAGTTCCCACTCCCACAACAGCTGCTGAACCGCGCAGGCAAGGACGAGAACTATATATACAAGTAAAGGCTGCCGGCCGGCCACATGCGCGCAGCGGCGCTGCAGTCGGCTGCCGCTGCCGCCGGTGGACGCACGCACGCACGCATGCTGCCGCGCCCGAACGAAGCTAGCGCAGCCAGCCTGCCACTCCCCTGCTCCCCCGTCCATGCGCGCATCATCACTCCGAGCTCCGTCGATCTGCCATCACGCGTGCCTACCCTGCTCCGCGTGCGGGTGCTCGATAGCTCTCTCTCTCTCTCTCTCTCTAGCTCCCCCGTCCATGGCTGCCGCTGCCTTTGCCTCCGGTTCATCGTCATATATTGCGACGACGAATTTTCGTCCCGGGTCGTGCGAGAACATGGCCGGTCCAATCATCCGTCGCGTGCGTGCACGCAGGTGCCGTTCCAGGATGAATCTGCTTTGCTTCCACACGAGTAGTAGTGGCCACCCAGCTATGGCTATGGCTACCGCTAGCTAGACTTTCCGTGGGAGGCGACATAGACGTTTTGCTGGTACGCGCGCGATGGATGCCGCGCTTCGTGGCGGCACCGGTACGCCCTGTCGGTTGAACACGCGACACGCTTTCGCTATCAGCTTTTTCCGTTGCCCATTGGAGTACGTATGTGGTTTCATGTATTCCCAAACATAAGTTTTTTTATATTTTAGAAAATAGGTAGTATCTCGTAAGGTTCTACGTGCGAGAACTTGGTTGCACGGCCAGTAAACAAGACCAATTTCGGCTGAGAGAAATGGAGCCACCGGTCGCACGAAAGTGGCAACTAAGAAAGGCCTAGCTCCCGCGACGTGAAGGCCTAGGGTTCCGCCCCGTCGCGCCGCCGCCGCCAGGCCGTCCTCGCCTCCGGCCCGACCCCCACCCCCACCCCCTCCTCTCCCCCGGCCCTTGCTGCCGCTCCCCGCGGGCGGCAGGAGGCCCCCAGCACCTAGCGCCCCCTCGCCCCCCCTCCTCTGGCCTCCCCAGCCGCCGCCGTCGGCGCAGGCCGCCAGGCAAAGCCCCATGCGGTGCCGGCGGCGGCGGAGCAGCCTTTCCTCGCGCGCGTGGAGGGGAGACGCGGGGTCTCCTCGGTCGGCGGCGGTGCGCTCAGGTCGGCTTCGGCTCTGGCGGTGGGGGTCTTCCTAGGTGGCGCGGCGGCGCATCCCGGGGCGGCGCGACGTCGGGTGGCAGGAGGACGGCGGCGCAACCGCTTGGTTGCGGGGCAGCGGGATGGCTAGGGCTAGCGCTCGCCGGCCCGGATCCGGGCCCTTCGGGGCCCATCCGGGTCCGGCGGGCCGGCTCCGCCCTCGCCGCTTCCGGCGGTGAGAGGAGACGGCCCGGGCCGGGTGCGGCGGTGCCGGCCGCACGTGTACCTGCAGCGCGCAGACGGGAGATTCACGAACCCCTCTCGGTTCGGCCGGGCCAGTGGGCCTGGTTTGCTCCTGTCGATGCGTCCGGCCGGTGCTCGCAGGCGGCGGTGGAGGCGGGTCCCTCCATCGTGTCTGCCGACCTGCTGTCTCTCGTTCTCGGCTGGTTCTCCTTGATCCTGTTGGTCTCGTTTTGTTTGCCACGGTGAGACGGCGGCAATGTCTGCAAGGCCGTGGTGGCGCGTGCTGGTGGGCGGCAAGTATGGTGGAGCACAACGGCGCGTCCGGGGAGGGGTTGCGAGGGTCGGGAGAAATCCCTGTCGGCTTGGCTGACACCGACGTGGTGACGCCCGAGGGCGCCACCCTACCTTCCCCGAAGGGCGTTGGGTGAAGCCCTCCTCCGCCGCCCTGCGTGTACCGGGGAAACCCTAGGATCCGTCCGGCAGCAGCGTCGTCATCGTCGCATTCCTTCTTGGAGGTGTTGCTTGGTACGGCGTTCCAGAGTGCTAGGAGCGTGGTAGAAATTTCCGGAGGGCGCGACGGCTGCGAGACATCTCCGTTTTTTGTTGATCCGACCATGTCGACATTCTTTCTCTTTTCTTTCTTTTATGTTTTCTTTTGGGCGTGTTTGTGCTGATGCCCCAGCAAGTTGTATTGGGTTGTTGCTATATTAATATAGCGGGGCACAAACCTATTTCGAGGAACAAGTCCAATTTCTCAAGCATGTTTACAAGGCTGTCAAAACTCAAAAGCGAGGTGTCCTCGGAGAATTTGTTACTGGCCGCCGTAGAGCAAGTACCAAGCCGGCGCAGTTCTTACTGGTGTCAGGGAGATGGTGGAAGCAGAACAGACAGAGCCCGTGCGATGGGGCAGCCATGGCCACGGCCCATCATGATGAGCCCCTCTCCCCCCTTCCTTTTTTCGCAACACCGGCCCGTGTCTCCCCGCTGCCTGCCGCAGCAGACACCGCCGAGCGCGAGCAGCAGAGCGAGGAAGATGCAAAACCACAAGCACACGGAAAGCCATTGCGCCGATTGTTTGTTTGTTTGTTCGTGTGGTGTGGGGGCAGCTGCTAGCTGCTAGCTGCTACGCCTTGCCTCCCTACCCGGATGCGAGCATGACCAAAAGGCGCCCCCTGTCGAGCGCCAGTGCCACTTCTCGGTCCCATGCCACGCTGCATGCACTACACCGCGCGAGCAGTGATTCAGCTTGTGCGTGTACCGTCGCCGTGGGGATAGGGATGGGAGCTAGTAGCCGCTGCAGGCACGCACGCAGAGTGGGCTCCTCCTCCACTCCAAGTCAACTTGTGTCCATCGTCTGACCAGCTGCTTCTGCGCCGTTTGTGTAGCCACAACTGGACCAGATACCGTACCGGAATAACTATACTGTTGTTCATAGTACAAAGTATTTCGACCCATACATGGCAATGTGTACGCACCTTTGCAGCTTCACCGCCATTGTTTTCAAGCTACCTATGGTCTATGGATACGTAAACTTTTACCAAACCTATGGATATGCATTCTGCACATCTACATAGGGTGTGTTTGGTAGCCCGGTTCACCAGGGAATTACTTTCTCATGTGGGCTCTGCCCATATCATACTAGCTAGGCTCAGATTTTGTGTATGTTTGGTATACCGTAGGTGTCAAGACATGCTGAACCAGAATGTGTTTGGTAGGTTCTGTCTAGTCCCAGAATGTGAAATTGCGGAGAGGCCCAACTTTCTTACATCCAAGTCCTTAAACAGAAAAGGCAAAAGCAATCGGAACCTCAACTGTCTCTGCCACGCCATGGATGTCTGGCCGCGCGGGAGAGAAGCTTGTCGGCGGCGCTAGGTGGTGGGGCTGGGGGTTAGGAGGGCTCTTGTCGGCAGATAACGGCGCCCGCCGCCGGAGGAGGCGTGCCAGGACGTCCGCCGGCAGAGGAGAAGTGGCAGGGTGCCCGGACATGCGAGGAACGCAGGGTGCCCGCCGGGAGAGGACGTGCTACGCGGCGATGGCGGTGGCTGTTCTCGTCGGCGATGGCGGGCCGTAGGACGCCGATGCGAGCTCCTCATCGACGGAGGACCGCCGGAGCGGCCGGCCTGTGATTTTCGTCGGCGGGGGCGGGCCGGAGTTGGAGGAGGGCCGACGCGAGCTCCTCATCGAGCGCCGGCATGCGACCTCCTCAACGGTGGAGGAGAGCTGGAGCGGGAGGAGGGCGCCGGGACGGTCACAGGGAGAAGGAGGCGGCGGTAGCGCTCCAGGAGGTGGACGGGAGCGAGAACGAGATTGGGGGGGGGGGGATGAGGAGGCGGGGTGGGGGAGGAGGGAGGGGACGCGTGCAGGCCCATGCTACAGTCTTTTGCGGGGACGAGTTCAGCCTGGCCGATCTGCGAACCTCGATTTGAGCTTCTCACCCTGGCCTGGCTGAGAGGCATTTTTCGTGCGAGTTGGGCAGTGCCGAGACGAACCGAGCCGGGCTAACAAACAGCAAATAGACACTTCAGCTAGGGTGGGATGGGAATAGCTGAGGTCACCCAGTCTACCAAACACACTCATAGTTTTGGCTTCGGAAGAATATCCGGATGAATTACAGCAGTTTCGAAGATTTTTTTTAACGAATCTGATTCTTTTGGTACTTGTATTTCTTCTTACTATGGTTCGCGTCTGTGAATATTTTCATGCAAAAGTTTTTACATGTATGTTCTCCAATAAAAAAGACAAAGTTCTATGCTCTAAACAAGCTACTCCAAATATGTTCTCCGCCTCTCCGGAATACTATTTTGGAACTTGACTTGTCTCTTTAATTAGCACACGTCGTTTGTGGTTTCTTCATAAAACTTTGCAAACAACCAACTGACGCCAACATATACATGTCTGATTGTTTTCCCCATAATTTTTTGACCTCCATAAAATTAAATTTCGCATGCAAGGGAATATGCTCTTGGGAGCTAGCTAAACTGCATTTCATGCAATATATATCATGTGGGGAGGTTGAGCAAAACTGCAGAGGAAATCATTGTGTGGATATCGTAAAAGAAAGTTTGCGACACATGTTGCATATTGCTCTACTTTTGTACAAGCGGTCTGCATTTCATGCCAACTAAAGAGAAAAACATGTGACAACTTATAAGTACCGGCAATCAAGGTCAACTTTCACAAATAAACGCGCAAACACAAAGAGCAGCGGTGGAGAATGATACTCGAGGTCAAAGATAAACCACTTACTGACTAGACACTCCTGAAATATCTGTTTAGTTACATGTTAACTTGATTGTCTTATACTCTGGAAGCCTCTATAAAGCTATTTATTAAATTCTCATCTTCAAAACAATAGACAAAATTCTCTAGACATTTAACCATACTACGAAAAATGACTCTTATAATCAAATTGTAGTACATAAAGGTGGCCTACATTTGTATGAATGTGATTGCACTGTTTTGCTTACATCTATAGTGAACGTCGCAGGAACAAGAGATTTAATAAGCATGCCAAATTGTATTAATGAAATAGTTTTTTTGACTAACCATTGTTGTAGTTTAACACAAGACAACATATTTGTGATAATATGTTTTTAAGACATAGAATAGATACATTCTTAAAACATATTTCTAATAATTAAATATATTCATGTTATACATATTACTATAAGATTGTATAAACAAGTATTTATCTTTACAAATGACATAAACTTAGTTATGAGATGATAAGTAAAGATGTTCGGTATAAAGAGAACACTTAGGGTGTGTTTAATAGCTGGTGCACTACCAGGAAATTCATTTTGGGCGATGAACTTGGTCGCTGTATATTATGCAATATTTATTATATATAATTTTGTAGTTTATTCTATAAAATCATTAATATTATGCAATATTTATTATATATATTGGTATTAACCTATTAATAGTGGCAAAAGTGCATAAGTTCTTGTTTCGTATTTTTTATGCAGGAAATAGGCAAATATGCAAGGAAACCGGTCATTATGATGAAATTCAGAGTTTCTCGGAATCTGTTCCTGCAGAACTTTTTTCGAAAATCACCACAGTAGACCTCGAGGAAAGCGTCAAATGAAAAAGTGATAATTGACAAAATTGTGGGTAATTTTAAGCGCTTCATTTTAGACATACAATTTACCCTAATCGGAGTTTGTATGCCCTAGATTTCCTGGATTACTGAAGGGTCCAGAAGCAGTTTCGGGATTCCGAAAATTGGTGACGTGATTGGCACAAACTCTTGCCATACTTGATTGATTCGGCCAAGCCACGTGTGTATGGGCCCATAAAGGACAGAGGGAAGTCCTAGGAAGGTTCTAGAGGTTCCCAAGAGCTCTTCGATCAAAGGGGCATCAATCCTATGGCCAACACTGCATCTCCAACTCTATATATTTAGGGGAAAACCTACTTTTGGGAGAGCCAACCATTATCATGAATTTCCTCCCACTTGGCAGACGCCAACGGGAGGGGGAGATAAGCTCCTCAAAATCAGTACCATGGCCAAGGAAGAAGTAGAGCCAAGGGGTCGCTACCCCTAGGAGTGTCGATAAATAAGAGTATCGAACCCAACGAGGAGCAGAAGGTGTTGACGAGCAGTTTTGATCGATGATTAACTGTAAACACTAGCAAACATGTTTGCAGTGGTATTTGGTATTGCAGATGAATGGATCTTAGCGAACAAGAGGGGGAGGGTGAATGTCGCTATGCAATTTTTATCCTTTTTCAATTTTAGTGCGATGCGGAAGTAAAGGTGATAACTTTGGTGTTCGAGGTGATCCTAGTATGATCCTAGGCTAGTGCAACAAGCAAATGAACCAAGCAAGATATTAAAGTTAGGGAGCGGGACAACCGGGGAGCGCGGAGACGAGGCGAGGTTTGTTTCCCGCAGTTCCTCCCACAAAAGGGAGTACGTCTGCGTTGAGGAGGTGCTAGCCACGAAGCCTAGACGACCACACCACGAAGAAAGGCCCCACCTTCTTCCTCGAGAGAGCTTCACAAAGGGGCTCCCCTTCTCTACTAAGACACCGGTCGAGGCGGTGGTTCCTTCACAAGGTTGGGGCGAGCTCCACAACACTAGGAGGCTCCCAACACCCTATGGGGCTAGCACAACTCCAAGCTAGCCTCCATAGGAGCACTTCCTCCAAAATCCCACTATAGGAACCCTAACTTCAAGATCCACTAAGGACTAGATGGTATTGGTGGATTCTCTCTTGGTAGATGTATAGATCGGGGCCTCCTCCACCACTCCTCCAAATTTGGGCAAGATTGATTGGGTAGGTGGGGAGATCCTCAAGGTTTGAGCTCAGCAACAATGGAGGAGAGAGAGAAGAGCTAAAAACGAGCTGGGGAAGAAGGAGCCTTTTTATAGGTCCCTCCAAATCCAACCGTTATGTGCAGTTCCCGCACAACCGGTACTACCGCTTGGGCAAGCGGTAGTACCGCTCTGGATTCGAAATTCCCCCACAGATTCACCACGTGGACTCACAGCGGTAGTACCACTTGCGGTACTGCTTGAGGTACCGCAATGACCTCTGTGAGTCCCTGGACCCTCGCGATACCTAAGCGGTACCAACGCGGTGGTGCCGTAACTTGTGTTATGGTACCTAAGCGGTACCGAGGCGGTACTACCGCTCTCAAGCGGTACTACCGCTCATGGTACCGTAGAGGTACCGTAACACACTCTGTGGGACTTTTAAGTGCAAATATCCAGAGCAGTACTGCAGGGCGGTACCAGTAGGGTAGCGGTACTACCGCTCCTGGTACCGGTAGTACCGGTCAGGCAGAAACTGCAGTTTTTCTCTTTTTCCTCTCCAACCACGTCAACTCGCGGCACACACACAAAACTAGAAAACCTATAAGCTCTGCTTCAGCCTTCCGATCATGACGTGTTCAGCGAGGGCACCGTGTATCTACGAATCTATCAAAGACAATCTTTGCACACGGTTAAATTCATTCAAGTGTTGTCATCAAACACACAAAACACGGGATATAGACCTTGCTCTTTCAATCTTCCCATTTTTGGTGTTTGATGATAACACAAGAATTTGCAACATAGCATAAGATATTATGATAAGGATCTAGATTAGCAAAAGGTAGACGGAGCTCCCCCTAGATGTGTGCATACTTGGAATATGCATTTGAATACAAATGCACACATCCTAGAGAAACAACTCCCCCTAGATTCTACAAACCATGCACATATGCTGTAGGATAACGTTGCATAGAAAACAAAAAATTTCCTACCGCGAACACGCAATCCAAGCCAAGATGCAATCTAGAAGACGGTAGCAACGAGGGGGTATCGAGTCTCACCCTTGAAGAGATTCCAAAGCCTACAAGATGAGGCTCTTGTTGCTGCGGTAGACGTTCACTTGCCGCTTGCAAAAGCGCATAGAAGATCTTGATCACGATCGGTTCCGGCGCCACGAACGGGAAGCACCTCCGTACTCGGTCACGCGTTCGGTTGTTGATGAAGACG
>NC_061513.1:141502683-141523976 GCF_022539505.1 Lolium rigidum | reverse complement strand
TTACTACCGTTGACAAAATTGTTTCTTGTTTTCAAAACCAAAGCTCTAGCACAAATATAGCAATCAATGCTTCCTCTCGCGAAGGGCCTTTCTTTTACTTTTATGTTGAGTCAGTTCACCTATTTCTCTCCACCTCAAGAAGCAAACACTTGTGTGAACTGTGCATTGATTCCTACTTGCATATTGCACTTGTTATATTACTTTACATTGACAATATCCATGAGATATACATGTTATAAGTTGAAAGCAACCGCTGAAACTTAATCTTCCTTTGTGTTGCTTCAATACCTTTACTTTGATTTATTGCTTTATGAGTTAACTCTTATGCAAGACTTATTGATGCTTGTCTTGAAAGTACTATTCATGAAAAGTCTTTGCTTTATGATTCATTTGTTTACTCATGTCATTACCATTGTTTTGATCGCTGCATTCATTACATATGCTTACAATAGTATGATCAAGGTTATGATGGCATGTCACTCCAGAAATTATCTTTGTTATCGTTTACACTGCTCGGGACGAGCAGGAACTAAGCTTGGGGATGCCGATACGTCTCCGACGTATCGATAATTTCTTATGTTCCATGCCACATTATTGATAATATCTACATGTTTTATGCATACTTTATGTCATATTTATGCATTTTCCCAGGCACTAACCTATTAACGAGATGCCGAAGAGTCGCTTGTCGTTTTCGCTGTTTTTGGTTTCGAAATCCTAGTAAGGAAATATTCTCGAATTGGACGAAATCAACGCCTGTGGGCCTATTTTTACACGAAGCTTCCGGAAGACCGGAGGACTTACGAAGTGGGGCCACGAGGCGCCGCCACAACAGGGCGGCGCGGCCCGGGCCTTAGCCGCGCGGCCTCGGCGTGTGGGGCCCTTGTGTGGCCCCCCGACCTGCCCTTCCGCCTACATATAGTCTTCGTCGCGAAACCCCCAAGCACCGAGAGCCACGATACGGAAAACCTTCCGCAGACGCCGCCGCCGCCAATCCCATCTCTGGGGATTCAGGAGATCGCTCTCCGGCACCTCGCCGGAGAGGGGAATCATCTCCCGGAGGACTCTTCACCGCCATGGTCGCCTCCGGAGTGATGAGTGAGTAGTTCACCCCTGGACTATGGGTCCATAGCAGTAGCTAGATGGTCGTCTTCTCCTTATGTGCTTCATTGTCGGATCTTGTGAGCTGCCTAACATGATCAAGATCATCTATCTGTAATGCTATATGTTGTGTTTGTTGGGATCCGATGGATAGAGAATATTATGTTATGTTGATTATCAATCTATTACCTATGTGTTGTTTATGATCTTGCATGCTCTCCGTTATTAGTAGAGGCTCTGGCCAAGTTTTTACTCTTAACTCCAAGAGGGAGTATTTATGCTCGATAGTGGGTTCATGCCTCCATTAAATGCGGGACAGATGACGAGAAAGTTCTAAGGTTGTGGATGTGCTGTTGCCACTAGGGATAAAACATTGATGCTATGTCCGAGGATGTAGTTATTGATTACATTACGCACCATACTTAATGCAATTGTCTCGTTGTTTGCAACTTAATACCGGAAGGGGTTCGGATGATAACCCGAAGGTGGACTTTTTAGGCATAGATGCATGCTTGGATAGCGGTCTATGTACTTTGTCGTAATGCCCAATTAAATCTCATTATACTCATCATATCATGTATGTGCATGGTCATGCCCTCTCTATTTGTCAATTGCCCAACCGTAATTTGTTCACCCAACATGCTATTTATCTTATGGGAGAGACACCTCTAGTGAACTGTGGACCCCGGTCCATTCTTTTACATCGAATACAATCTACTGTAATACTTGTTCTACTATTTTCTGCAAACAATCATCATCCACGCTATACATCTAATCCTTTGTTACAGCAAGCCGGTGAGATTGACAACCTCGCTGTTACGTTGGGGCAAAGTTCTGTGATTGTGTTGTGCAGGTTCCACGTTGGCGCCGGAATCCCTGGTGTTGCGCCGCACTACACTCCTCCACCATCAACCTTCAACGTGCTTCTTGACTCCTCCTGGTTCGATAAACCTTGGTTTCTTTCTGAGGGAAAACTTGCTACTGTGCGCATTATACCTTCCTCTTGGGGTTCCCAACGGACGTGTTAATTACGCGCAATCAATAGGCAGCTCACAAGATCTAGCATGATAGCACAATGAGGAGAAGACAACCATCTAGCTACTGCTATGGACCCATAGTCCAGGGGTGAACTACTCACACATCAATTCGGAGGCGATCATGGTGATGAAGAGTCCTCCGGGAGATGATTCCCCTCTCCCGGCAGGGTGCCGGAGGCGATCTCCTGAATCCCTCGAGATGGGATTGGCGGCGGCGGCGTCTCTGGAAGGTTTTCCGTATCGTGGCTCTCGGTACTGGGGTTTTTGCGACGAAGGCTATAAGTAGGCGGAAGGGCAGCGTTGGAGGGCTGACGAGGGGCCCACACCATAGGGCAGTGCGGGCCCCCCTCTGGCCGCGCGGCCCTATGGTGGCGGCGCCTTGTCGCCCCACTTCGTATCCCTTTCGGTCTTCTGGAAGCTTCGTGGAAAAATAAGACCCTGTGCGTTGATTTCGTCCAATTCCGAGAATATTTCCTTTGTAGGATCTCTGAAACCAAAAACAGCAGAAAACAACAACTGGATCTTCGGCATCTCGTCAATAGGTTAGTGCCGGAAAATGCATAATAATGACATAAAGTGTGTATAAAACATGTGAGTATCATCATAAAAGTAGCATGGAACATAAGAAATTATAGATACGTTTGAGACGTATCAAGCATCCCCAAGCTTAGTTCCTACTCGCCCTCGAGTAGGTAAACGATAACAAAGATAATTTCTGAAGTGACATGCTATCATAATCTTGATCAATACTATTGTAAAGAATATGAGATGAATGCAGCGATTCGAAGCAATGGTAAAGACAATGAATAAACAACTGAATCATATAGCAAAGACTTTTCATGAATAATACTTTCAAGACAAGCATCAATAAGACTTGCATAAGAGTTAACTCATAAAGCAATAGATTCTTAGTAGAAAGCTTTGAAGCAACACAAAGGAAGATATAAGTTTCAGCAGTTGCTTTCAACTTCAACATATTTATCTCATGGATAATTGTCAACACAAAGTAATATAACAAGTGCAATAGGTAAACATGTAAGAATCAATGCACACAGTTCACACAAGTGTTTGCTTCTAAGATAGAAAGAAGTAGGTAAACTGACTCAATATAAAGTAAAAGATATGCCCTTCGCAGAGGGAAGCATGGATTACTATTTTTGTGCTAGAGCTTTTCATTTTGAAAACATAGAGACAATTTTGTCAACGGTAGTAATAAATCATATGTGTTATGTATAAGATATCCTATAAGTTGCAAGCCTCATGCATAGATTACCAATAGTGCTCGCACCTTGTCCTAATTAGCTTGGATTTACATGGATTATCATTCCATAACATATGTTTCAACCAAGTGTCACAAAGGGGTACCTCTATGTCGCCTGTACAAAGGTCTAAGGAGAAATATCGCATTTGATTTCTCGTTTTTGATTATTCTCAACTTAGACATCCATACTGGGACAACATAGACAACAGGTAATGGACTCCTCTTTTTAATGCATAAGCATTCAACAACAGATAATATTCTCATAAGAGATTGAGGATTAGTTGTCCAAACTGAAACTTCCACCATGAATCATGGCTTTAGTTAGCGGCCCAATGTTCTTCTCTAACAATATGCATACTCAAACCATTTGATCATGATAAATCACCGTTACTTCAGACAAGACGAACATGCATAGCAACTCACATGATATTCAACAAAGGTGTATTAGTTGGTGGCGTCCCCAGAAACATGGTTACCGCTCAACAAGCAACTTATAAGAAATAAGATACATAGCTACATACTCTTCACCACAATAGTTTTTAAGGCTATTTTCCCATGAGCTATATATTGCAAAGACAAAGAATAGAATTTTAAAGGTAGCACTCAAGTAATTTACTTTGGAATGGCACAGAAATACCATGTAGTAGGTAGGTATGGTGGACACAAATAGCATAGTTTTTGGCTCAAGGATTTGGATGCACGAGAAGTAATCCCTCTCAATACAAGGTTTAGGCTAGCAAGGTTGTTTGAAGCAAACTCAAGTATAAAACGGTACAGCAAAACTTACATAAGAACATATTGCAAGCATTATAAGACTCTACGCTGTCTCCTTGTTGTTCAAACACCTTAACCTGAAAATATCTAGACTCTAGAGAAACCAATCATGCAAACCAAATTTTAACAAGCTCTATGTAGTTCTTCATTAATAGGTACAAAGTACATGATGCAAGAGCTTAAACATGATTTATTTGAGCACAACAATTGCCAAGTATCAAATTATTCAAGACATTATACCAATTACCACATGAAGCATTTTCTATTTCCAACCATATAACAATGAACGAAGCAGTTTCAACCTTCGCCATGAACATTAAAAGCAAAGCTAAGACACATGTGTTCATATGCAACAGCGGAGCGTGTCTCTCTCCCAAACAAAGAATGCTAGGATCCGATTTTATTCAAACAAAAAACAAAAACAAAAACAAACAGACGCTCCAAGTAAAGCACATAAGATGTGACGGAATAAAAATATAGTTTCACTAGAGGTGACCTGATAAGTTGTCGATGAAGAAGGGATGCCTTGGAAATCCCCAAGCTTAGATGCTTGAGTCTTCTTAAAATATGCACGGATGAACCACGGGGGCATCCCCAAGCTTAGACTTTTCACTCTTCTTGATCATATTGTATCATCCTCCTCTCTTGACCCTTGAAAACTTCCTCCACACCAAACTCAAAACAAACTCATTAGAGGGTTAGTGCATAATTGAAAATTCATATATTCAGAGGTGACATAATCATTCTTAACACTTCTGGACATTGCACAAAGCTACTGAAAGTTATTGGAACAAAGAAATCCATCAAACATAGCAAAACAGGCAATGCGAAATAAAAGGCAGAATCTGTCAAAACAGAACAGTCCGTAAATACGAATTTTTCTGGGGCACTTAACTTTCTCAGATGAAAATGCTCAAATTGAATGAAAGTTGCGTACATATCTGAGGATCACGCATGTAAATTGGAAGATTTTTCTAAATTACCTACAGAAGGGGCTGCCCAATTTCGTGACAGCAAGAAATCTGTTTCTGCGCAGTAATCCAAATCTAGTATTGATTTTACTATCAAAGACGTTACTTGGCACAACAATGCAATAAAATAAAGATAAGGAGAGGTTGCTACAGTAGTAACAACTTCCAAGACTCAAATATAAAATAAAGTGCAGAAGTAAAATAATGGGTTATCTCCCATAAGCGCTTTTCTTTAACGCCTTTCAGCTAGGCGCAGAAAGTGTGAATCAAGTATTATCAAGAGATGAAGCATTAACATAGGGGTTTGGAGTTTTCTCAACTATGCATTGTATCTTATCTATGTAAGTTTCAGAGGCCCCTTTTTTCTTACTCTTAGGCTTGCTATTCTCATCAAACAAATTTTCAGGAACAATCCAATCATAATTCTTTTCTAGTGCCTCGCACATTCCTAAGAGCTTACTAGGTATCGGTACTTTAATCTCCCCTCCATCATTGACATTATTAGTGTACTTTATTCTATCCATGTCCATCTTTTCAAGTGTTTTTGCAAAATCGGTGAACAAACCAAGCCTCTTATGCTTAATAAAAACTTTTCTAGCTTCTTTAGCTATATCTTCAAATTCTCTAAGAAGGACTTTTAAAACAAAATTTCTCTTTTCTCCCCTTTCCATATCAGAGAGTGTAAGAAACATATATTGAATTATAGGACTGAGATTAACAAATCTAGTTTCCAACATGTGTATTAAACAGGTAGTAGCACTCTCATAAGTAGGAGCAACTTTTACCAAGGGTGTATCTTCAAAATCTTCATCCATACTAACATGGGTGAAAAATGCTTCTATATTATCTCTTCCAATGATAGACCCTCGTCCTACCGGTATATCTTTCAGAGTGAACTTAGGAGGAAACATGATGAAATAAACAAAAGGTAAATAAACTAAATGCAAGTAACTAATTTTTGTGTGTTTTTAATATAGAGAACGCAAACAAGACAGTAAATAAAGTAAATCTAGCAACTATTTTTTTTGTATTTTTGATATAGAAAGCAAACAAAGCAGTAAATAAAGTAAAGTAAAGCAAGACAAAAACAAAGTAAAGAGATTGGATGTGGGAGACTCCCCTTGCAGCGTGTCTTGATCTCCCCGGCAACGGCGCCAGAAAAGGTCTTGCTGACGTGTAGTTAACACACGTCTGTTGGTAACCCCAAGAGGAAGGTGTGATGCGTACAGCAACAAGTTTTCCCTCAGTAAGAAACCAAGGTTATCGAACCAGTAGGAGTCAAGGAACACGTGAAGGTTGTTGGTGGTGGAGTGTAGTGCGGCGCAACACCAGGGATCCCGGCGCCAACGTGGAACCTGCACAACACAATCACAATACTTTGCCCCAACCTAACAGTGAGGTTGTCAATCTCACCGGCTTGCTGTAAACAAAGGATTAAATGTATAGTGTGGAAGATGATGTTTGTTTGCGAAGAACAGTAAAGAACCGAGTTTGCAGTAGATTGTATTTCAGATGTAAACAAATGGACCGGGGTCCACAGTTCGCTAGTGGTGTCTCTCCCATAAGATAAATAGCATGTTGGGTCAACAAATTACAGTTGGGCAATTGACAAATAGAGAGGGCATAACAACGCACATACATATCACGATGACTACTATGAGATTTAATCAGGGCATTACGACAAAGTACATAGACCGCTATCCAGCTTGCATCTATGCCTAAAAAGTCCACCTTCAGGTTATCGTCCGAACCCCTTCCAGTATTAAGTTGCAAACAACGAGACAATTGCATTAAGTATGGTGCGTAATGTAATCAACACAAATATCCTTATACAAAGCATTGATGTTTTATCCCTAGTGGCAACAACACATCCACAACCTTAGAACTTTCGTCACATCGTCCTGCATTCAATGGAGGCATGAACCCACTATCGAGCATAAATACTCCCTCTTGGAGTTATAAGTATGAACTTGGCCAGAGCCTCTACTAGCAACGGAGAGCATGCAAGAACATAAACAACATATATGATAGATTAATAATCAACTTGACATAGTATTCCATATTCATCGGATCCCAACAAACACAACATGTAGCATTACAAATAGATGATCTTGATCATGATATGCAGCTCACAAGATCTAACATGATATCACAATGAGGAGAAGACAACCATATAGCTACTGCTATGGACCCATAGTCCAGGGGTGAACTACTCACACATCAATCCGGAGGCGATCATGGTGATGAAGAGTCCTCCGGGAGATGATTCCCCTCTCCGGCAGGGTGCCGGAGGCGATCTCCTGAATCCCCCGAGATGGGATTGGCGACGGCGGTGTCTCTGGAAGGTTTTCCGTATCGTGGCTCTCGGTACTGGGGTTTTCGCGATGAAGGCTATAAGTAGGCGGAATGGCAGCGTTGGAGGGCTGACGAGGGGCCCATACCATAGGGCGGCGCGGGCCCCCCTCTGGCCGCCCCCCTCTGGCCGCGCGGCCCTATGGTGGCGGCGCCTCGTCGCCCCACTTCGTATCCCTTTCGGTCTTCTGGAAGCTTCGTGGAAAAATAAGACCCTGGGCGTTGATTTCGTCCAATTCCGAGAATATTTCCTTTGTAGGATTTCTGAAACCAAAAACAGCAGAAAACAAGCAACTGGCTCTTCGGCATCTCGTCAATAGGTTAGTGACGGAAAATGCATAATAATGACATAAAGTGTGCATAAAACATGTGAGTATCATCATAAAAGTAGCATGGAACATAAGAAATTATAGATACGTTTGAGACGTATCAAGATGCCATGGGATCTGGAACAAGATCACGGATATCAGGAGTGGTGGTCGACTAGCTACTATATATTGATAACAATGGCTTTGTTGAACTTGCCTTAACCAAAGGCTGGTACATATGAGATAGAAAGTACATTATCAAAGTGTTCAAACTCCTTTTTTATCATCCATGTCCATTACAGTTTTGTACGGGAACTATACGACTTGAATGAAGAAACCGAAAGCAAAGCAAAGAGATGGATGGAAGAAACCTTTGAAAGATAATATAATGATCAATATTGATGCAACCTTTGATGTTGAATCGGGCAAGGGAGTAACATGAGTAGTGGTTAGAGACTACACCGGTTAGTGTATTGCATCGGCTCAACGGTTTTGATCCCATGTTGTTGATGCAGAAGCTTATGCATTTCAAAAAAAAAAAGGTTAGTATCATTCAGATTGATTGTGTGCAAGTAATGTATACTATGAAGAATGATGGCTTCTGGCAACTGCTTCTCGGATGCAATTTATAATGATTGTAATATTCTTCGGAGAAGTTTTGATAATATTTGTTTAGTATGTTGTAATAGATAAGCAAATTCGGTAGCTCGTGAGTTTGCTAAGAATGCTTTTATTTCTAGTAGTTCTTGTACTCAGGTCGTTGAACTTCTAGTTTTATACTTAGCAAGCTCTCAAAGGATATAATTGTGTTACGTGATTAATAAAGCATGCCAAATGGCTTTCCCTAAACAAGATTTAGAGAAATTTATAGTTTTTTTAGCTTCCTATTATTATATTTATCTATAGTTTTTTTTAATTTAATTATAAGAAGGTGGAATTGTTTTTTTTTTTATGTAATCATATATTTCATTAGACAATCTGTTTACAGAGATTACACATATGGTCATCACACAAGATAAACATTTGCATCAAGCAACTTTGCACAAGAAAACTCGCAAGAAGTAAAACTACAAGTTCACCCTTGGAGAAACCTGTGCCTCGCCGAAACATCGTCCATCTTCCTCCACTGCCACCATGGTAGCGCTGGAAAAAGAGGCGAACAACCACCACACCTAGATCTGGGAGAGCACCATCGCATTCAATGATGCTTTTTGAACCGATGAACTGGGTCGTCGCAGAGGACGAGCCCGAGACTTTGTGGCACGTCGGCCGGGGATCTTCCCCGTGGTCACCAGATCCCAACACCGTCATCATCTCCAGACTCAGTCGAAGAAGACAAACGCTGCCGTCTGCCATCATCCTCACACCCAACTGCAAGACGCCAGACATAACTGCAGCAGCCAACGCAACCGTCACCCGCGAGAGTGCCGAACGCCAACCGCCAGACACGAATCTTACCAGATCCGAAGACCAGCAAGAAGACCAGGCCATCTGCCCTCCGACGTCACCGGTTAGAGCGACGCCGAGATGAAGAAAGAGCAGAGGCAAATTATTCCGACGCGACGCAATCTTCTCCATAGAACGGCGCCCAAGAAAACACCTGCCAATAACTACTGGCCGGAGCCGATACTCCGGGGTCCCCACCCCTTCCCGTCGCCGGAACGGCCGACGGAGGAGGCAGGGACCGACGGTTGGCTGGTGTAGTTTGCCGGCAGATATCAGCGGTTCCTATTTCGTGGGAGCGGTTTGCGTTTGCCACGCGGTTTGGAGTCCGTGCTAACTGGTTTTGTGAAGGCGGAATTGTTGTGTAGAAGAAATAGGCGGTTGACACATGAGAGTGGCGCCTCGGCACGACGGCACTAGTGTGTAGGGGCGGATGGCGACTGTTTGAAACTCAAGTGTTAAGTATAGGCACGTGTAACTTTAATCAAACAAGTCGATATGTCCGAGTGGTTAAGGAGACAGACTCGAAATCTGTTGGGCTTTGCCTGCGCAGGTTCGAATCCTGCTGTCGACGTTTATTGTTTTTCCCCTTTTTCTTTGTCACACACTCGCAAGTCTTTGTAATTTGACCAAGTAAGCACACAGAAAAAATTGCCGAGCAATCTCTACTGCATGATTTAACATTCAGGATGAATAAGAATTCTACAGTACTTTTATGCTTATTAAGCAGCCTCTTAAGGATTCAGTTTGCTACACGATGCCGCAGATCTGATGTTTTTGAGGATCGAATCTGCTAGATAATGAACCAATGACGCAAACCCTTTTCTTTACGGGCAAGAAATTCATGAATCTTTTTCTTTGGGGGGAAGAAATGTATGAACGCAATCTGCAATTTATTGAGGATCGAATCTGCTAGCAGATAACGAGTCAAACATGCAAAAATATAAATTATTTAGAAAAATAGAGGCTGCTGTATAACGAGTCAATTATCCCTCCAAAATTTGGCGTTCACACACGGCGGCACACCCAAAGGCACCAACCACCGGCAAGGCAACAGGAGGCCGAGAGTTAATTGCAGATCCCCTATTTATTCGCCTCCCCACCCCATCGTTTTCTTCCCATCTGACAACCCTCCGTCCAAGAACCTTCTTCTCCCCTCCCAACCTCCAGAGCAAGCATGGCTCCCATCGGCGTCGGCAGCACCCTCCCCGACGGCCAGCTCGCCTGGTTCGACGAGAGCGACCAGCTGCAGCAGGTCTCCATCCACTCCCTGGCCGCCGGCAAGAAGGTCATCCTCTTCGGCGTCCCTGGGGCCTTCACCCCCACCTGCAGGTCCATCTCCCTTCTCCCCCAGTCCTACTTCTACATACTTTCAAGTCTCGGCTGGTCAATAGATCGAGAAAAACCAAGTGAGCCTTTGACTCTTTGTAGCTGATTGATTGCAACCTTGAGCATGTAGTATTGTGGAGAGGGGCTCTAGATTTGCTTAGGTGCCAGGATCCTCTGATTTACTTTTCCCTCGAATAGTTGGAAGATTCTGCCTACCTGAAAGCTTTGCCTTATTGATTTCCACATCTAAAACGTACCTTTTGGACCTGGATGCATCTAGCTAAGCGTAAAAAAAAAAACTCATCTTTTGTTAGCGACTGCTCTCAACTAACTAGCTCGACTGGATTACTTCAGTACATTTTTTGTTGTTCTACTGTTTGAATTTATAATACTAGGAGTACTAAGCAAGTTTGAGGTATCCTAGTTGACCACCACGAGGGAAACTCGGCGTCATATGTTTTGTTTGTATTAGATTGCAATCTGCTCCTTCTGTAATAGTATTTTGTCATGCTCTCATTTTATTATATTATCAGGAATAGAAGGATTATGCTACTCTTTTTTCCCTAATTTGTAGACTTTCCTTTTTAGTATTGTGAAAAGAAAAGGCACTCACATAGCCACATTGTGTCTGCTTTCTTCTATGGATGCAGCATGCAGCATGTACCAGGTTTCGTTACTCAGTCTGAGGAGCTCAAAGCCAAGGGTGTAGATGAGATCCTGCTTGTCAGCGGTATGCTTTCAGCATTTCTTTGTGTTCTTCCTCGTTATGTTCTGAAAGCAAGTATTACTACTTCTTGACCTCAACATGGATGGCAACAGCATATATCAGTGTTTGTTATCTTCATGGTACCATTGGTTCATGTTTCTTGAATGTCTCTAATAGCTAGAGAATGCTGTATTAAAAAGAAAACAGGCAAGTCTTAAGAGGTGCATGAATTTTGGCATGCCGTCCAATGATATTTGATACAGTGTAGTATATAGTATTATCAGTTTATCACAAATCCTTTACAAGTGTATATCGTTGTTGTTGTAATGTCGCTAGAGTACTGCTTAGGGTCTGTCCAGTTAAGGGACACTGCACATCTATTATTTTCATGCAGTACCTTCTGCCCTCCTATCCAAATGGACTCACTATCCTATCTTTGCATATCATCTTGACCTAAAGCACCTACGCCCAGAATAACACTTGATTAATTCACTGTACTATTATTTTGCAGTTAATGACCCATTCGTCATGAAGGCATGGGCGAAGTCATTCCCAGACAACAAGCACGTGAAGTTCCTTGCTGATGGATCAGGAACTTACACAAAAGCACTTGGTCTTGAGCTTGATCTTTCAGAGAAAGGTTTGGGTGTTCGTTCGAGGCGGTTTGCTCTCCTTGCCGACGACCTCAAGGTCACTGTTGCAAACATTGAGGAGGGTGGCCAGTTCACAATCTCTGGTGCTGAGGAGATTCTCAAGGCACTGTAGGATCTTCAGCTCTTCGGAACCGCAGTGATCATGTGGACCTGGTGTCATATCGATCTAGTTTGAACATGTGTGCCAAACTCCTCTACAAATAAATTATCGATGTGCACTTCCTGATGTACTTTATGTGACTATTTGAGTTAATCATTACTGTTGGGTCCACATGCTATTCGATCCTGATGTGTCTAATTTCTATCCCTCCAGTAATTTTGTGGTGCTCGTAACCTACATGCTATTCGATCCTGGTGTGTCAAAAATTTCTACGGTTTTGCTATGTGATATTTTCTTAAGTCTAAGTCAATTACAAAAAAAATGCTTGAGTTGCACTTTTCTGCTAAAAAAATGCAATTGCTAGAAATGTGCAACTGACCGAGTTGCACTTTTCTTTGAACTGCAGTTGCACTTTTCTACTTTTCTGAGGTGACTAAGACTTAAGAAAATCTTAGTCAATTTAGACATAGACACACCCAAATTTCTATCCCTCCAGTAATTTTGTGCTGCTCGTGTAAAATTGTTGCAAGAAGCAAGACTATGAGAATGTGGAAGGGAGATATTATGGTTGTTATTTTGTGGAGTCATAACCTCATGAAATTTGTACAACCAGTATTCAAGGGCTTTTCATGGTGATGACGATTATTGTTTTTGTGCTTTGAGTTATTTAGATTTTGGTTTAAGCAACATGATACTAAATGTGCCAGATTTGTATCAGGCTGACAAAAATATTCCTAATTTCATTGCAGCTCAGCTGAGATCAAGTTGGACGCGATTTACAGCACTTCCTCCCCTATCTCACTTACTCTGAGCTATTTACAGGCGTCTCTCTTAACCAGATGGCTCCCTGACGCAGCACATCCATGCACGCAAAACTGCCTATCTCAAAGGTACATCTACCTCTGAGAAAAGCTTCTTGACCCACCTTCACACACCTACTCGATCTTCTCTACATGCATACGCTTCCTCGAAACGATACGGGGAACCTTCCTCAGTTTTGCACCGCCGCAATCCAAGCTTCTGTCCTCAAGTTCGTCCCAGTTTAAAGAATCACCAGCCCTGGCTGAACTGGCCTCTGTGTCATCAACGACAAAAGACTCGGGGATGTCGTCTAGACTGGACCGCTTCTTTGATTTCGAGCGCCTTGGATCCCGAGCAACATTGTCGGCGTATAGGACATCCTCTATTCGTGATAGAACCGCGAATGCTAAGCTCTCAAGAGCCCTGGAGTAGCTCTCCAAGATGGCAAACCCAACATCCTGAAAGAAATGTAGCACACTGCAATGTAGAGGTACTGTAGCAAGTCCGAAAAGTTACTGAAACAATTTGCCTACCATTTTTTTTTTTGAGGAAAAAACGGGTTGCCTACCTTGTTGTATTGGATCTTGCTTATGTCAAGTGATGACTGGGCAGTTCCAGGGAACTTGTGCTTGAGGATGAGCAGGACTGTCTCTGCGCGCTCTTCAAATTGCTCGCGTTTCTCCAAGCTACCGGGGCCCCAGTATAGCTTATTGCAGAGCTTCCTCTGCCAGATTACAACAGAGGCCTCGATTTTGTCCTTGAGATCGACGATCATGTATTCTGTCGACAAGTCTACGGAATTCAAGAGTTCGTTGGGATCAAAATGATCATCGGTGATAGTTCTGTATATGGAGTCTCCGAGACTGTCCCTCCCATTCTGCAAGAGAATCAGTCACTCTATTTGATTAGCCTTGGAACTTTTGCCTAAGGAAGTGTACTGCTAGTCTGCTACACTAATACTCCCTCCGGTCGGATTTAATCGACGCGGAGCGAGGCCTGGGCATGTGCATCGTTACTTGAGCAGGCGCGTCAATTTTTAGTGAACAGAGGTAGTAGATCTCAGTTGTCTGAAAAGGAAGTGTACTGCTACACTAATATATCTTAGTAAAAGATCTGAACGTACTATTAAGCGAAAGCGAAGTCGACATGCTTCGAGGAATAAGAAGATAACAACAACATAGAGGAAATCAAAACTATAGGCGAAATTCGTTTGCAGGGATGTTGTGATGAATCACCTTTGGTAGAGACTCAATGTACTCCTCTGGGATCTCCATTTCTGTAAGAACATCAGCATTCATGGCCATGGCTGCCTTGAGCACTTGCCCGACGAGGTCTTTCTGGTGCTGAAGCCACTTTCTGGACTGGTCAGACAGACCTTCAGGAGGGACTCTTACCGTTGGGATCCACCATTTCTCACCATTCCTCGGTGAATCGCCCTTCTCGCTCTCGTCGGCGTCTTTGGACACATACCAAAACTCTTGTTCGTCTTTGAAGTTGTCAAGATACCCCTAATCCACATAGGGAAAACAATCATTCCAATTCAACGAATTGTTCGAAAAGGAACACCAAGTAAGAATTTGCGTAATGAGCCTACGAGGAGCATGGCGTCGAGTTTTCGCAAGGCGGGGAGGTTCATGAGAATGTCCTTGCGCAGCTGCGTGCCCATCACCTGTTTGGCAACAATCGCACCGTTCGTGATAAGTGAACTGCACTGCAATTGAAAATCTACTGAAGTTAGTGGTGTGAGGATGATCTTAAAGCTGACCTCCATGATGGTACCGTCCTCGGACTCGTGTTGCAACGGAACGAACTCGACGATGTGATCGGTGACCGACAGAATCCAGTCGATCTCCTTCTTCCATCGCATTCTTCGGTCCGCCGACATGGGCTCGAGGCGGCGTTGCTCCCCGAATACAGAAGCTGCAAATCAATGAATTGCCCAGTTTCACGAGCAACAACGGCGACGAGATCCATAGAGTGGTGTTCAGCATATCGTTTACCTGCAAGATTGGTGATGGAGTTGGAGAGCGCAAGAGCGGAGGAGACGCCTCGCCCCGTTCCAGACATGTCCTCCCCGAGCAACAGCTTCGCGAACCTCTCTTGCATCAAATCCATCTCTGCATCGATCCCAAATCCACGTCCATTAGATCTATGGAACTACCATCATCTGGCGGCCAAACAAGTGGAAGCCTGTCAAACCTGAGGGCATTTCAACGTTCTTCGGCGGGAGTTCGGAGTGGCGCCGGCCTGACGCCGCCCTGGATCCGTGGCTCCTCGACAGCGTCCGCTTCTGCAACGGCGGCAGCGGCGACGCAACGACTTCTTCCTCGTCCATGCTCCCCCTGCCGCTGCAGCTGCACTCCGAGGACGACGGCGACGGCGAGGACGGGAAGGATTGGCTGGACGCCATGACCCGGCGCCCCGGCAGGAACCTGTCGAGGCTGTGGCCGCGGCCGAGGAACCCTCGCGCCATCACTGGTGCAGGCTCGTCCAGACGAATCAGCACGCGCACATAGGCCGGATCGATGCCGGCGTCGTAGGGTGTGTTTGGTCGAGATCGAGATGGAGCAGCGCACGGACGTTAACTGTGCCCGACGGGAAGGTTTGGTTTTAAAGGAGGACGCCGGCCGCCTCGCCGGCGTGCATGCGGGGAAAGGCCTTGGATTGTGTTGCGACGTTGTGTCGCCTGTCCCCCGACGTACGACCGACTCAGGCGCGCGCGAGTGTGGCTCCTTGGCTTCTCTCCTCGCGTCCCGGTGTGGGGCGTGATTTTGTTGGAGAGCAAGCCAAAGATGGCAAACCATGCCACGATGGGATGCGCCATTCTTGTGTGGCCAAGCCAAATATAAGAAGCTTACTATTTTCCCTCCTATGGATATGGGCAGCTCGCATGCATGCTTGTCTCCTAAGGTGTTGTTACTCCTTCCGTTTCATAATTCTTATCACATAGTTTTAGTTTAAATTTAAACTGAAACTATGACAAGAACTATGGAACATATGGAGTATATTTCTAGTACACTAGTAGATGCATGCGTTTGAGTTTTGGATCCTGTCTGGTTTGACCTGTTGAGATACATATCCTTCCATATCCGGATGTGTATCTTCTATAGTTATGTATAGCGATACATATCTTTGTATTTATTATTGGGCCCGTCTTCTTCCTTGTATAGTCGAGGACGTGGCCTATATATGTAACGCCATATGCACCCAGTCAATACATTGTGAGTTGCATCCCTTTCTACATGGTATCAGACACCTACCGTTCCTAACCTAGCCGCCGCGCCCCTTTCTCCCCGCGCGCGCCGCCCCACCATCCAACCCTAGCGCCGCCGCCCTTGTGCCGCCGCTGCGTTTGCTCCTCCTCACGCCGCACCGCCGCCGCACCTACAGCCGCCGCCGCGCCTCCCTCCCCAACCCCGCGCCGTCGCCGTCCCCTGCGCGCGCGTCGTCATGTCGTCGGTCTCCAACGGCAGCAACCCCTTCGCCTACAACCCATGGACGGGGTCATCTACGCCTACAGCATGCCGGTGCCGCGCCCGCCGACTCACCAGGCGCACTTCACCGCGACAACGCCCTACGCCTCGGCCTTCACCGCCATGACGCCGTCCTACGCCCCGGCCTACCACGCCGCGCCCGCCCCTGGCTCTTACGCCGGTGGCGGCAACTGGTTTATGGACACGGGCGCCTCGTCTCACATGGCCGCTCACCCGGGTAACCTTTCCCATTCTTTTCCCACTTCCACCGAGTCTCGCATCATTGTCGGTAACGGCGCCGGTCTTCCTATTTCTCACATTGGTTCTGCTAATTTTCCTTCTACTTCTAAACCACTGTCTCTTAATAATGTCCTTGTGTCTCCCCAGCTTATTCAGAATTTAGTCTCTGTTAAAACTCTTTCTCGTGACAACTCTGTGACTGTTGAATTTGACGCGTTTGGTTTTTCTGTTAAGGACGCCCGCACCCGGATGGTCCTCCATCGATGTGAGAGCCCCGACGACTTGTATCCGGTGATGTCGCCTTCCACCCCTGGCGCCGCACCTCGTGCTCTCTCCGCAGGCGTTGATCTTTGGCATGCTCGTCTTGGACATCCCAATGCCAACACGCTTCACCAAATAATGAGGGGTTTTTCGTTTTCATCCACTAAACAGTCTTCACATAGTTGCGAAGCATGTCGTCTTGGTAAACACGTCCGTCTTCCTTTTAGTCAGTCCTCCACCGTTGCGTCTTTTCCTTTTGAGTTAATTCATAGTGATGTATGGACCTCTCCAATCCCGAGTAATTCTGGTCTTCTTTATTACCTAGTTATTCTTGATGATTTTTCTCATTTTGCGTGGACGTTTCCCCTCCGTAAAAAGTCCGATGTTGCCACCACTCTCACAGCCTTCTACGCTTATGTTTCCACCCAGTTCGGTCGCCCCATCCACGCCCAACAAACTGACAACGGAAAAGAGTTTGACAATGTCGCCGTCCGCACCCTACTCTCCTCTCACGGCACTATTTTCCGTCTAACCTGTCCATACACGTCCCAACAAAATGGCCGCGCCGAGCGTATCCTCCGCACCCTCAACGACTGCGTCCGCACACTCCTATTCCACAGCCATGTTCCCCCACCTTTTGGCCCGACGCCTTAGCCACCGCCACCCTCCTTGTCAACCTTCGTCCGTGTCGTCCCCGCCGGAACTATGCACCTCATCACCTCCTTTACGGTTCCCCTCCATCCTACGACGGTCTTCGGATTTTCGGTTGTCGTTGTTATCCTAGTATCGCCGCCACCACTCCTCATAAACTCGCCCTCGTTCCGTTCCGTGTGTTTTCCTCGGTTACCCGGCTAACACCAAAGGCTACCGCTGCTATGATCCGGTTTCTCACCGCGTCATCACCTCCCGGCACGTGTACTTTGATGAGCATTGCTTTCCTTTTGCACGAGAGACAGGTGGTCGCCACTCCTCCTTCGACTATCGATGGTCCCCGGCGTCGACCCCCTGCAGGTCCGCCGGCTGCGGTGCCCTCGAGCTCGGACTCGGGCACCTGCCTCGTCGTTCTCCGCCGCGCCCTTCAGCTCTGGCTCGGGCGCTGCCTCACCACCCTCTGGGTCACCCTCGAGCCATGTCTCGGGTGACCCCACGCCGACACCCGCGCCGACACCTGCGCCGACGCCCGCCTCGACGCCGCCTGCGTCGCCCTCGAGCCTCAGCTCGGGCGCCGCGCCGTCTTCGCCGGGTTCATCCGCCTCGACGCCGCTTGCGTCGCCCTCGAGCCTCAGCTCGGGCGCCGCGCCGTCTTCGCCGGGCGACGCCTCGCCTCCGGCTCCGCCTCCGCCTCCTCCGCCGCCGGCCACGGGGCCCCTCACGCGCGCCCGTGCAGGGATTCGCGTCCCGAGCACGCGGTACCCCTCGGACGAGTACGTCTGCACCGCGTCGACTTCCGCGCCTTCACCATCCACGCCATCGCCCCTGCCCACCTCTGCCCGGGCTGCTCTCCGCGACCCGCAGTGGCTTGCGGCCATGCAGGACGAGTTCGACGCCTCGCAGCGGAACCGGACATGGACGCTTGTTCCCCGACCCCCTCACGCCAACATCATCACCGGGAAGTGGGTCTTCAAGCACAAGTTCCATCCGGACGGTACTCTCGACCGTCACAAGGCGCGGTGGGTGGTTCGTGGCTTTCGCCAGCGTGCCGGCGTCGACTTCACCGACACCTTCGCCCCGGTTGTCAAGCCCGGGACGATCCGCACCGTCCTTCAGCTCGCGGTCTCCCGTGCGTGGCCCGTGCACCAGATGGACGTCTCCAACGCCTTCCTTCACGGCCATCTCGAGGAGCAGGTCTTCTGCCAGCAGCCCACGGGTTTCATCAACAGCGCCCACCCCGACCATGTGTGCCTCGCTCTCGCGCTCGTTATACGGGCTCAAGCAGGCCCCACGCGCCGGTACCGGCGCATCGCAGCGTTTCTTCACCAACTCGGCTTCCGCTCCACCCGCTCCGATGCCTCGCTGTTTGTGTACAACAATGGCACCACCACCGCGTGCACCTGTCGCTCTACGTCGACGACATCATCTTGACCGCTAGCTCGACGGACCTCCTGCGACAGATCACTGAGCGTCTTCGCGCTGAGTTTTCCCTCAAGGACTTGGGGCCCCTGCACTACTTCCTCGGCATCGAGGTCGTACGTCGCACCGACGGCTTCTTCCTTCATCAGCGCAAGTACGCCCACGAGCTCCTAGACCGCGCCGGTATGATTAATTGCAAACCCGCGGCCACGCCTGTCGACACGAAGTCCAAGCTCTCCGCCACGGATGGTTCGTTGGCCACAGACGCGTCATTGTATCGCTCCATCGTCGGTGCCCTGCAGTACCTTACCTTGACCCGTCCCGAGCTGCAGTACGCTGTCCAGCAGGTGTGCCTTCACATGCATGCTCCGCGAGATCCTCGATCATTGGGCTGCGGTCAAGCGGATCCTCCGCTACATTCGTGGCACCATGGACTTCGGCCTCTCCCTCCACGCCTCCACCGCCACGGACATCGTCGCCTACTCGGACGCCGATTGGGCAGGCTGCCCCGACACGCGTCGCTCCACGTCTGGCTACTGCGTCTACTTCGGACCTTCGCTCATCTCCTGGTCGTCTAAGCGACAACCCACGGTCTCTCGCTCAAGCGCCGAAGCGGAGTACCGGGCTGTTGCTAACGCGGTTGCCGAGGTCTCTTGGCTGCGGCAACTCCTCGTTGAGCTCTCATGTCCTGTTGCCAAAGCCACCGTGGTCTATTGCGACAACGTCTCCGCCGTCTACCTCTCCGCCAACCCGGTCCACCATCGCCGCACCAAGCATATTGAGCTGGACATCCACTTTGTTCGGAAACAGGTGGCCCTTGGACACATTCGAGTACTTTATGTGCCCACCTCCCAACAATTTGCGGATATCATGACCAAGGGTCTCCCTACGGCATCATTTGAGGAGTTCCGGTCCAGTCTATGCGTTCGACCGAGCGACGCTTCGATTGCGGGGGTGTTGAGATACATATCCTTGCATATCCGGATGTGTATCTTCTATAGTTATGTATAGCGATACATATCTTTGTATTTATTATTGGGCCCGTCTCCTTCCTTGTATAGTCGAGGACGTGGCCTATATATATAACGCCATATGCACCCAATCAATATATTGTGAGTTGCATCCCTTTCTACATGACCTTTGAAGAATCAAAATGCTTTTTTTTTTGCGGGGGTAAGATTCATAATGCTTGTGGAGTCTATTTATAGTCTCATAAACAAGAATGAATTTACTCAATTCACCAACAAGTGGAACCCTTTTGCCTCCTGAAGTGGCAACTACCAACCACATGCCTTGGCCGCCCAAACACATACCCAACGGTCAAGTGAGATTAGTGGGGCTGAGCTGTAAAATCCTGGACCTTTGCCAAACTTTCAAATTACGCTCTGTCTTGCTAGAAAATAGAATTCATGAACAACAATAATTACTTACGCAGTACGTTATCGTGACTCTTGAAATAGTAGATACAAAGATGAACAAAACAAAATTAAAGGGATACAGATCAATCTATTGGAGTATTGACAACATTGCTAATTTGCTTGGCAGACCGTATAATTCACCTCGTGCCCTGATTGAACTGTGGCATAGCGGTGACCTTTGCTTGTCTCCTTTGCAGGTTATCTGCCATACTGGCTCCGCTCATGGTGGAAGCGCTAGGTTTGATTTGATCGTTATGCCTATGTAAAATTATATGGTGTTTAGTTAAAAAATCATCATCATCTTTGCGGGTTATCTGCCATGATGGCGACTCTGGTGGCCCAATCTTTACTGCCATGAACATCATGTGTTATTTACAATAAACATGATTGGACTAGGTGGCCAAGGACGTAGATGGTGTGTAGTCTTCGGGCCGGCCCTCCTCCCCTTGGATTTTTAATTAGTTATGCATAACTGCATTTTTCCTTGTTCATTTTTTGCGGTTATGTGCATCCTGAGTATGCAGAGGCTAGATGCAAACTCTTTTTGTTTGTATCACATTGATGCATCATTATTATTTTATATAAAAGCAAGCTTTGTAAAAAAAAGGGTCCCAACCACCTAATCAGAAAATCGAAGCACTCATTGCTAGAGCTTGGCCCATTTGAAATATTGACTACCCGGTTTTGTAGGGGAGAAGGGAAGGGCTGAGCTGTATGTGATATTCATTTCCTGCTTGTCAGCACTCAGGAAAGGATGGTTATGCCTGCATTGATATGTAAAGGGGTTTTTTTTTTGAAACAAAGTCCATCTATTTATTAAGCAGAAGAAAATTAACTTATTAGTTAAGTAGTTAACTGTTACGAAAATGGCCAAAGATATGAAGCCAAGCAGACTCATCTCGCACACCCATGACCACGAAAATTCCCGAAAAATGCTCCTAATCACAGTTACTTCAAACACCCGACATGTGGATCTCAACAACTCAAAGGTGTCA
>NC_061513.1:141462406-141502583 GCF_022539505.1 Lolium rigidum | reverse complement strand
TTCATGTGTTTGAAAGGATCTTGAATGTGTTTAGCAAGGAACGGTCACCTGCCCTACTCCCAAGCCACCTTTTCTACCGTGTCAAGAGATTCAGCGTCCGCCTACGTTCCGTTTTGAGAACTCGCAACATTGCTCAAATGCTCAACGGTCGAAGGAACAATGTTAGACTATTGGTTTAGCTAATGTATAAGAGCATCCACATCGTAATGTAAAAAACTCGGTTCCTTTCTATCCATCACCGTTGTCCATAAAACTCTGTCAGACCTACGGATTTTCCATTCAGGAAAGGTCTAACACCAGATTTTGAGAAAACGATACATCATTTGTGTTTTGTCTTGCTCTCACTAGTAGAAAAATGGTCTTTTGTTCGGAGCTGCCCGAAGCATTAATCCCGGTCGCGTTTGGAACCGGGACTAATGTTAGTTCCGGTTCCAACGGCTAGGAGGCAGCATGGTTTTAGTTTCGGGTTAAACGGAACCTTCAGTCCCGGTTTGCGGCAAGCGCCCGTCGGTGCGAGTCTCTTTAGCCTCAGTTGGTGTCCCCACCCTAACACCAACCGGGACTAAAGGTTTTTTTGCTCCACACACATAACACCCACCCCCCGGATCGCCTCTTAGCTTTGTAAAATACAAAAAAATTATAGAAAATCGTAATTAAAAATCCTTTTAGATGTAGGTAGGTTAGGTGATCTAGTTATTATGGAAAACAACAAATTTTGACTTATTTTACAAAAAAAAACTATATTTTTTTGTAAGATGGCAATTACTTTGCATACGAACTCGAAACAAGATGTTTAATATATGAAAATATATCTAGGCGAAAAGTTACATCCGATTTCACCCGGCTATGCCCGGTTGGGATTTTTTTAGATTCTCAAACTACCAAAGGAGAATTTGCAAAAAAAATTGTTATTTATTTGTTCAAGATTATTATTACTTCATTACTTTTATTAATTAAAATAATTATTTGGCATTCAAATAATAAAGAAGTGTGACATTGTGACCAAGAGATTAATAGGAGATACTAATATTAATAACGAGTGATCAAAGTGATTGGAAGCGGGACGGAAGGAACTCAAAAGTTAAGCGTGCTAGTGCAGGAGGGGATGAGTGACCGATCAGGAAGTTTGACCACGAGTAAGTAATTTGACTAGAGAATAAGTGTAGTTAGAGACTAAACTGGTCAAATAACTCAAATACTAGAAATTCTAGAAAAAAAATAGAAAAAATTGTGTTATAAACCGGGACTAAAGGTCATCCACCAAGCGCGCGCCCGCGTGGAGGGCATTTAGTTCCGGTTTGTAATGCAACCGAAACAAAAAAAAAGGGGGGGGAGGGGCTTTAGTCTCGATTCTTGGAAAGTTGTTCAGGTAGCTTTGGGACATACACAGAAATATGTTTCAGAATTGGTTGATCCAAGGGTTGAGTAAGCCAGTAAAAAGTGCATATCCTTGTGGGAGTGAGCGCTTTATGTTGGTCAACATAGAACCATTCGAAATGATAATGTCACAAGCCAAATATTTTAAGATTTTGCATGTTTTCCAGAGGATTCGTATTTGATCCTCACTTCAACGAATGAAGCTCGGGAGCTCTGCACTCTGGGCCCGACCTGTGATGAAGCTAGTGTGTATCTTTTCTATTTCTTGTGAATTCTTAAAAAACTACACTAAAATGGTTCTATACATCAACCGGAGGTTGGCGGTTCTCCTCCTTTAAAAAAAAATAGGTGATGAGAAGAAAAATGACAATCGAAAAAGATGTTTTATTTAGCTTAGCACCTTCTATCTTTTTTTGAGGTAAAACATAATATATTAAGCTAGCAAGCCGCCTCATTAAAAACCTTCCAGTCCCCTTAGGTATCCTGATAAGGAAAAGAGTGCGTCTGAAACTTGCTGCTCCAAAAATCACACAATTGTTACATCGTCTAGGATGGTTTGAGCTAAGAAAGTAGGGGGCTCATCGACCCAATTACATGATAAACGAGTAGAAAAACACTCCCTAGCTTCCGCAATTCCACTCTCAGTTCACCTTTTTTCTTTCGGGGTCTCTCTGGTCACCTCTCACACCTTTACAAACATCTCTTGGCACCACTGTTATGTTAAACATATTTATTTAAAAGATTAAAAAGAATGTTATATACCCATTTTGGATGACGATATTGGGTGTTTTGAAAACATATTCAAAATGGTATTTAAAAGTTTAAAAAGAATGTTTTGTTTCTCATGGATACATAGAGATGTTTTCTGCAAACTTGTACTGTTATGTTAAATCATACTTTGTATTAGGCTACACAAAAATCATAAACATGTGAAACTCTAAAAAGAGGGGAAACTCCATAATGCTCCCATATTTGTCTTTTTTATGACTAAAACTCAAAAGGTATCCTGATGTAAATTTAGACGTAAATACCAAACAACTATGTATAGTTATCATATGTTTCAGATTTTTCCCTAGAACCCGAGCTCCAAAGGGGCTTTTCGTCACCTCTAGCTGGCTATCAGCGTCTGATAGGGGTAGTCGTAGGACTAGTATGGCAGGACACCAACATCCACAATTGAGTCAGTCTTGTCCCGTGTGGCTAGTACTTGGCAGTTGGCACCACCTATTCGTCTACCGCGACAAGCGCATCAGCGCGTTGTCTCGGTACAAGCCACACGTAGAAACAGAGCGTAACCCTTACCACAGGTGCACAAATTTCTCCACATGGAGCCTTTGAGATAGAAGACGATCTTGGATAGTTGGACCCATCCTGGTGTCCAAACAAGCACGCATAGTTTTAGACCCTGCAAATACAGTGGCTCTCGTGCAACTGGACTTACTCGGAGATCCCGGTGTGATTTGGCCCCATAAATTTCAAAACATGTAGCTATCATGTACCCATCATCCATGTATTCTAGCTCTAGTGATACCAGCTGACACTGACACTGTTATACTATTATTATTTATTAGATGGGACAAGCACCATGTATCACTAAGGCCCAATGATAAATGATAACCAACGAGACAGTGTCAAAGTTACTTCTCCCTCCCAATATCCAACGGCAACAAGAAGTCAGCAACCAACCAACAAAGTGCTAGTGTGCAATTCCCGGCCTATTATACTATCAGTCAGCCTTGAACAGCTTCCACAAGCATTTCATTCGGAAAGAGCATGAAGTCGTAACCAAACCAGTGGTTTCTCACCGATAAACCGAACTATGAATAACAATAGGCTAACAAAGCAGTCAAGAATTACATAAAGGTATATGTCCATCAGAAGGAGTCTTTCCACCAGAAAGGAACTCTGTACAACTACTGAGTACATTTTGGTACAAAGAGCCGCAGGAGCTACCTGAGGCTGCGAGTTCGTTCTTGAGTTCATGGACTAGATTGACGATACTCTCCTCCTTCAGGCGATCCGAGTTTCGGTTTAGCAAGTTGAACCACGACATAGAGGAAACTGTGTGTATCTTGCTCTCCTGGAAGCTAGTGATGCACGAGAGTGCTGTCGCTGTGTCACCTTGTCTCAGTTTTAGGCAAAATCTTTCCATTATCATAGGGGCGGGTGGAACCCGGCCATGACGACACAGGTAGTCCCATACATCTTCCAGAAGCTGTTCCTGAATAATGATGGACAACAGACACCTTGGTGAGAACAGATACAGATAAAGGTTTAACAGACATCTCAAACTGAATGACAGGAACTCTGATATGGCCTTTTGACCTATATTGTAACTGTAAGGCCAATCAGAACACTTCAGCTTTAGACATATGAGTAACTAGATAATCAGAACCTTGAGCATATGAGATAAGTACCTTCCCATTCCTGTAGGCATCAAGTACCATACGGAGGTGCCTTCGTTCCTCAAAATGGTAGCCATTAGATAACATTTTGCGAAATGCATACTCAAAGTCATTCCACTTTTTTGCTTCAGCACAAGCGTCCATGAAAGTATTGAAAGTAAACTTGTCTGCAATTGCTTGTTGACCCGAATCCCCTTTACTCTGAATCCTGCCACTTAGAATATTCTCCAGTAGATTTTTTGCATCTTCAAACATTCCATGATCTATGTATGACTTCAGCATGATGTTGCAAGTAACATTATTAGGTGAACAGTAGTTGCACATTTCGTTGAATATGTATTTAGCATTTTCCATGCTTCCACTGTCTATGCAAGTTTGAATAAGTCCTGTGTAAGTAACAACCAGTGGTTTCTTCGCAACCTTGCATATTTTCTCAACCTGAAGTACAGTTGCTATCAGACAAAGTTGAAGAGGAAAGAAACAAATAGTGTATACAAGGGTAACTTTTGTTTTTCCACTCGAAAGAATCCTTTGTTCAAGTGCAAAAGAGGAAAGAAACAAAGTTGAAGAGGAAAGAAACAAAGGATTCTTTCCAAGAGAACATTACACAAATAGTGCATAGAAGGGTTACGGGGTTATAAATATAGATACATAGGTTCAAGTGCAGTTGGGCATTAGCCCAAAAATGTTCTCTGGGAACTTTATGAGACTGACAATGCAGGATTAAGAAAATGTTCATGATTTTAATGATTTAACGGATTTTTCCTATGCGTTTTTTTTTTGTACTTTTTTTTATTTGTACTCCTTCCATCCCATAATATAAGATGTTATTACAGCCAATACATGAGTTAGCAGGTTGTAATAACAACTTATATTACGGAACAGAGGGAGTACGATTTAATTCTATATGAACTTTTCCCAAGGACTCCTTTGCACTATGTTAACATTTCATGGAAATTTCCTATCCACTCCAACCTCTTGGAAAGAATCCTTTGTTTTTCCTATGGTTCAATCAAACAAATTTTGATCTAAACACAATCCTGTAGGAATCAAGTGGGCATGAGATTGCAATTTTTTAAATCAGAAAGGCCCGGAGTGTTATCATTTCCTAGATAGCTGATTCAAACTTCCCTATTAATCAAAAGCTCTGCAGTGAAAATTAGATGGCAGAACTTAATTCCGTATTTTCTGACTGCTTGTTTCACATTATCCAAATATACACGGTGCCTACTTCAACCAAAATATGATTTTACGCAATCTGGTACTTTCTTGATTGAGGACAAAATATTCGAAACCTATAAGTTCTGCAAGTGAACAATCAAGAATAACATGAGGCCATGATAGCAACTAATGAATTGTAAAATCACAATAAATCATACAAACCAACAGAATGTATTATTCATTGGTTCTAGGACGGAGTGTAAACTTATGTTCTGCGACTTATTTTTCAACGTAATCAACAGTTGGGAGTAAATTAAGATGAAAGTAAGGAGCTTTGCTACCAACATAAACTATGGCAAGTGTGTTAAATACTGCAGTTTTGAGAGGCCAAACCTGGAGAAGTGCTTCTTTGGACCGCCCTCCACTGCAAAGGCACCGAGCAAGATCATAATAGAGACTAGCGGAACCAACAATTCCACGATTTTCCATGTCCTTCACGGCCATGACTGCTTCATCAATCTTTCCTTCTCTCCAAAGCGCATTTACGAGAACTGCAACAAGGATGAGGTTTGAGACATGAACATGTCTTACCTACTACTGTATTCAAGTTTTTTTTTTCAAAATGGACTGTATTAAAGTTCTAGTTATTACCTTTATAGTTCAACGCACCAGGTATTGATTTTTGCTTCACCCTGTCGAAGAACTCATACACCAAGTTATACTTGCCACAAACAAGCATCGCCTGCACTACCACGAAATTAAACTAGGCTGAAAATGGATTATGCTGCATAAAGAGCGCAAAACATATAGCATGATATTGGGACAAAAACCAAGTTTAAGTACAACCTCTGATCCAAATTAGTTGTCGGTTCAATGAACCTAGACAGATTTTAGGCAACATTTTGCCTAACTCCGCGACAACTAATTTGGATCGGAGGGAGTAGCAATTTTACAAGTGAAAACATAAGAATAAAACATTATGTAGAATCAGCAGCCCATAGGAAACCAGGCCAGGAAAATTTCAACAGAAAATACATTTTAGCAACTTTCATGTATATTCTGTCCATAGAAAATATAATGAAAGGTGTTCAGTTATCTTCCAGAGAATCTGAAGAAGTTTGTATAAGTGCCCCTTTATGGGCCAGTATAGTTGGGTAGGAGAGTATAGAGAGAGATATGTTGTATTTGCACTTGTATCACAATCAGCATACCTCCATTACAAGACCATATGTTGTATTTGTTGGGCGAATATTCTTCTCTTTCAACTGTTGCAGCACCCAGAATGTCCCTTCCCATTGCTTTTGTTGCACACAAGAATTCAAAACCTACATAGCAGTAGAAGCAGTCATGTTCTAGTGAATACCAAATAATCAATAACCTTCAACATGCCTGGTTCATGGTGCACTGATTCCACTCACATATCACAGTTGCTACAAATAAACTCACCGCATTGTATACAATGAGGTCTGGTTCCAACCGAGGATCCCAATTCTGAACATGACCAACCATAAACTTCTTCCTAGGAGGAGAACGCATGCAATCAATCACATCAAATAGTTCTTTCACAAGGCCAGCTTGCCCCAGAGTAACGGCAATACAATGATAGGCCGCAATGTCAGGATAAGAGGACAATTGATCCTGCAAATGAAATACAGGAACAACCTTAAATAAGATGCCCATAAGATGAAGATCAGTATTTCTATAGAAAACAAGATGAAGATAAGTACATGTTATACCAGCATGGTGTAAAATACATTCAACGCCTCGAAAGGTCTCTTTGCCTTCCCAAGAACATCAAGGACTGTTGTATAAATATACCTACATCAGAAGGTACTTTTCATAAAAAATCATATGCACCACATATGCAAAACACTGTAAGCATTCAATGAGCCCATATGGAGGTACCCAGAAAAATTAGTTAAAGAAACTACTTAAGGATGCAACCAACTTATTCATCTGGTTAACAACTCATTACATGTTATACCTGTGCTACATACATCAAAGCAGTTAAAATGCATGGTATGAAAACAAAAATGCAGTTTACGATTGATAAGAACATATATGTAAGTGGGCAACTCCTTTACCTGCTCTTGTCGGACTTGAATCTTTCACGTGATTGAAGCCACTCGACAACTTGCAAAACACGTTTCCAGTTTCCATAACGCCCCAATATTTGAACAACCCTTAGTATAGAGTGATCGGTGAATTTGATTTCTGCATCATGAATCATCTTGGAGAATTTCCACTCTGGAGTATTTACATCTGTAGCATTGAGCCTTCAAAAATAAAGAACTATAAGGAATGAACTAACACAATAGCAACTGTACAAGGGACAGGGTGTTTCTGCACCCGGGTGCATATGCACCCTTTATTTGAAATGCATATTAAACATATTTCCAAATGTTAAAAAAATAAAAACAAAAATGCCTCGTGTATACCTTGATATGTTACATGTTCACAAAGTTGTTTCAGCAAAAACCGATATGTTTTGTGCCCTGTACTAAAAAGACAAATTTTTGGTGTTAAAATAGTCTATTTCTCGAGGCATTATTTGTCTTTTTTACACATGGTACAAAAATTGTTGGTTTTACGTGAAACTTTATGTGTACACATAGAACATGTCCCTCTACATGCTAATTTTTTTTCCTAAATTTTTTTACTTTTTGAAATATGTTTTATACATACCAGGTGCATATGCACCCATGATCAGTTTTGGTTTTCCGCTGTACAAGATTAATCTTAATCAATTTTGTGGAAAGCAAGAGATACAAAAATATTTTCTTAGTCAGTTAAGCACACAAATTCCATTGATGGATTGCAGTCCGCAATGTACATTCCAAAAAGAATTCTCCAAAAATAAACTGTATATAAGTTTGCATCGAAGAATTGTAATGTAAATAATAGCTTGGAAATAATTTTAAGTGCCTCTGATAGTTTTAAGGAATACATATTACTACTTTATAACATGTAAATAACCAATAATTTTTTTAAAATATGTTTGAGTGTATCTTTCCAGAAGCTCGGTATTATCTTTAGAATGATTATCTAGTATTAGATAAGGATTAATCAAAATATATACTAAGCAATATCAGAGTTACCATATAGTTGATGCCAACGATGGTAAATTGTGCCACTAGTAAACATAAAAAGCAGTTTAAATACAATTTGAAATAAATAGGGTAATAGTAGCAAAGGGATCATGTTAATTAGTATTCTACATATAACCTACCATCATGGACCATCTTTTCCAGATTAGAAGAGAGGCTATTATGCATGCCAAACAATAAGTGGCTACTATGTTCAACTTAGAGCAGAAAAGAGCAGAAAACAATGATACCTCAAGCATTTGACAAAAATTTATATGAAGAGTCATTTCTTCATTAGAATAGTTGGAAGAATATTCAATACAGCAGAGAACTACGAAAACTCAAGCGCTAGAATAAAACAAATTACCTGCTAGCTAATTTCTGAATTTTCTCTTCTATTTCCATTTGAAGTGCCCGTGGCCTGTTCCTGACATCAGTGAATGCCTCAAAAGTCTTGAAAGCAGCCCTATCATCAATTGAATCCCTCCTAACAAATTTCCCCGGCTGAACATTTTCGCCTCTCTGCATTCGAATTGTTTCAGGTTTTCCACGTTGGAAACTATCACTTCGATGACCATAGTTCTCAGACACTGTATGTGTATTACTGTATCTTTTACTTACAGTAGGCTTGCTATAGTCCATGTCATTATCTCTAAACCTACCGTCTACAAGATCTCTTCTTGAGCTTTCTTTTCTATGCTGGTATCTTTGAAAATTACTGTCAGCATTGACCTCGCTATTGGAAATTTGTCTCTCTCTAGGACTACTTCTTGCATTCGTAAAATCTTCTCTCCCCTTATTTATTGTAGAATTGGTGAATATAATGCTGCTATCCCGCGTGACAGAAGTACGACTTGCAGCAGAAGTTGCCCGTCCTTGTAAATCCTTCCGTGCATTGGACTGGTCACGCATATTCCCTGGTGATTCACGAGCAACCATGCTACCGCTAGTGTCTTTAGTCTTGACATATGGTGCAAACTGGCTGCGGTCATTGTTATCGGTACTGACCCCAAATTTTCTCCGCTCGCCTCGAACTATTCTTCTCTGTACATATTCCTCAACCTTTCCCTGGCCATTACCGCTATCTTCAGCATCACGCGCCATTCGTTTCCCCACCAATCCAGTTAATTCTTCTGCACTATCATCCATCGGCGATCTCTCTCTCCTACCTTGGTCACCCCCTCTGTCCCTAGGAGCTCCCCTTTTCCTCTCAAATGGTGCAAACTGCTTGCCATTGTTATCAGTAGCACCCCCAAATTCGCTCCGCTCGCCTCGAACTATTCTTCTCTGTACATACTCTTGAACATTTCTCTGATGACCATCACTGCCATTTTCAGCATCACGCGCCATTCGTTTCCCCACCAATCCAGTAAATTCTTCTGCACTATCATTCATCTGCGACCTCTCTCTCCTGCCTTGGTCACCCCCTCTGTCCCTAGGAGCTCCCCTTTTCCTCTCAAATGGCGCAAACTGCTTGCCATTGTTATCAGTAGCACCCCCAAATTCACTCCGCTCGCCTCGAACTATTCTTCTCTGTACATACTCTTGAACATTCCTCTGACCATCACTGCCATTTTCAGCATCACGCCCCATTTGTTTGCCCACCAATCCAGCACTGTCATTCATCGCCGATCTCCCTCTGTCCCTCAGAGCCCCTCTTTTCCTTTCAAATGATTTATCCCTTGGATCAGCTGACTCCCTACCCACTCGTCGGCCAGCCGATGCATCACCGTCGCCCGCGAACCTCCTCCTCGGGCTCCGGCCATCCGAATCACCTCCCTGGAAGCTCTTGCTCCTGTCCAGCTTCACCGACTCCATCATCTTCACATAGTCGGTGAACGTGGGGCTAAAAGTGAGCTCCTTCTCGATGTGCCGCAGCTCCGACGAACCGGCGCCGGCCTCGCTGCTGGCCAACGCACCCGCAGCGCCGGAACGGGGGTCGAGAACCCTGCCTCTTCTCACCAAGCCCCAACTCACCGAGGTGTCCCTTCTCGGGACCAAGAACCCGCGGCGCGGGCAAGAATTAGACTGCAAAGAGGGGAGCAAAACCCCAGACCCGCCGAGGTTGAGCAGCCCCATGCTCGCGTTTGGCGGCGCCGCCGCCATCGCCCCTGGTAGGCCGGTGAGGTTGCAGCCCCTACTTCATTCTTCCGGAGGCAAGTCGACGCCGAGAAACTCGCTAACTCGGGCAGGAGGTGGCAGAATTAGAAGAAAAAAACCACACAAAAGATTGGCTCTCGCCGCTGATAGAAACAGGGGGGAAATCCTCTGTGGAAGCAGATGGATTCGGAGAAGGAAGAGTGCGAGCACCTGCCCCTGCCTTCTTGTGCTGCGTTATCTCCTCTTCGGGGGGCGGGGGAAGAAGCGGGCGGGGAGCAGTGAGGACTGAGGGGGCGGTGGTGTTCGGCTCGACGGCTCGGCTGCGTGCTTGGACAGACTGTGGAGGATGACGATGATATTTTTACGGATGGGCCGACAAGAATGGGCTTGTTCTTGTTGGGCCCCGAGACTGTGATTATTCATGGGAGGCTATACACCGCTTGCTGAAGCGGCCCGTGTACTATGGCCCGTTATCCATTCTTTCACATCATCTTCTCCCTGATTCTCAGAAGAAAGAAAAAACGTCATCTTCCCCCTTCCGTCGGTATGCCATCCCCTGTCGGCATGCATACATCCTAGAGCATCTCCCACGGTCTTCCGAATAGCCTTCTAAAATAAACTCTAGCTCAATATTAAGCAAATACTTTATCCGGTATTTTAACTCGCGCTCGACATATAGGGAGGCAGCTGGGAGCACCGGTGTCAAACTCCGGCTGGCATCAACACTATAGATCTCACCCATTAGCCTCCTATTTCCCACCTATCATGTCTCCCCTCCCTCTTTAATCAGAGATGCAAAATAAAAGAGCAAAGTAAAGGTGTCATATGGGCGCTCTCTCTCCTCTACCCTATCACTTTTCCACCTATTGGAGCCCATCCTCCCATCGGTTCCTCTTCTCGCATGCGAACCGCACATCTATGTTGGAGCCGCCATCCACGGCTTCGGTCGTCCTCGCCGACTGCTGCTACAAACGCTCACCTACACTGCCTCCCCATGGTCTCCTCCTTCGCCCCCCACCTTGTTGGAGATATGCCCAAGAGGCAATAATAAAGTGGTTATTATAATATATCTTTGTGTTTATGATAAATTTTTGCATACCATGCTATAATTGTATTAACCCGAATATTGATACATGTGTGTTATGTAAACAACAAGGAGTCCCTAGTAAGCCTCTTGTATAACTAGCTTGTTGATTAATAGATGATCATGGTTTCGTGATCATGAACATTGGATGTTATTAATAACAAGGTTATGTCATTGGTTGAATGATATAATGGACACACACCCAATTGAGCGTAGCATAAGATCAAGTCATTAAGTTCAACTTGTTATAAGCTTTCGATACATAGTTACCTAGTCCTTCGACCATGAGATCATGTAAATCACTTACACCGGAACGATGCTTTGATTACATCAAACGCCATTGCGTAAATGGGTGGTTATAAAGATGGGATTAAGTATTTGTAAAGTGTGAGTTGAGGCGTATGGATCAATAGTGGGATTTGTCTATCCCGATGACGGATAGATATACTCTGGGCCCTCTCGGTGGAATGTCGTCTGATTAGCTTGCAAGCATGTGACTGGGTCACAAGAGATGACATACCACGGTACGAGTAAAGAGTACTTGTCGGTAACGAGGTTGAACTAGGTATGAAGATACCGATGATCGAACCTCGGACAAGTAAAGTATCGCGTGACAAAGAGAATCGGTATTGTATGTAAATGGTTCAATCGATCACTAAGTTATCGTTGAATATGTGCGAGCCATTATGGATCTCCAAATCCCGCTATTGGTTATTGGTCGGAGAGGAGTCTCGACCATGTCTGCATAGTTCACGAACCGTAGGGTGACGCGCGTAAGGTTTGATGTCGCATAAGTAGATGCGGAATATGCGATGGAGACCGAAGTTTGTTCGGAGTCTCGGATGGGATCCAGGACATCACGAGGAGGTCCGAAATGGTCCGGAGAATAAGATTCATATAAGGGAAGTTGATTTCTAGGTTTCGGAAAAGTTCAGGATTTTTCCGGTGAAAGACCGGGAAGGTTCTAGAAGGTTCCGGGGGTCCCACCAGTGGGCCCACGACCCTAGGAGGCCTAGCATGGGCCGAGGGTATGCTCCCTAGCCTAATGGTCCAGGGGCACATGCCTCCCAAGGCCCAGCCGGCCAACCCCTTAGGGTTTCCCCAAAACCCTAAGGGGGATCATCTTGGGGGGAAGCTTCCCCCCTCCCCCTTGTGGCCGCCGTCCCTAGATGGGTTTGGGGCGCAGGGGGGGCACCCCAACCGACCTCCCCCCCTATATAAAGAGGGGAGGGGGCAGGGGACACAGTGACAAGGGATTAACTTATCAATGCCTACGTATTGTAGACTAGGGTTTTAGTCGGAAGTAGAGGGCAAGTAGATCTCGAAGGTTTCAGCCGAAAGTACTCGACGATTATGAAAACTAGGGTTGCGTGAAACAATGAGTCGATCATCTCTTTGTCCCTCGACTCCCCCTTATATAGGAGGCGGAGCCGAGGGATTCGTAATACACAAGTTACAGAGTCCGGGAGGATTTCTCACCCGTCCCGTAAAATTACAAGTCTATATTTCCTAATACAACTCTAACTTTCCTTAATATAACTTGGGCTTCTAAACTTCATATTCTTCGACTCGTGGGCCTTCAGTAAACCCCGGGTACCATCTTTAGCAGGCCCATTGGGGATGCCTATGTCAGTAGCCCCCGAGATTTTGCTTGAATCGAAGAATCAGGGAAAATCTCCAACTTTATAATCATCCAATAACTCTGTCGAATTTATCACATATCTTTGAATACGCGATTATATATTGTACATGGATAATGGTAGTTGGGGCTAGTTCATTTGACGGATCAGGTACTAGTTAACTGCTCTAGTGGCAATCCGCAAAAACCTACTTCAAGATCACGTCCCTGGACATGATCTTGGGATACTGGTGTTAACTTCGACAGGTGCCGCTTAAGGTCTTACCATCTGTCGAGTCCCAGTCATGTTTTATCGGGTACCTAACGCGTCCGTTAGGATTTTCCTTCGTATCTGTTGATACAGAAAAAAGTAGCAAACCGACGTCACAGACGGTGCCACGCTGCTCAGAACGGAGGGGTCTTACCTTCGCAGAGTTTTGCGGCATTCAGAGAATTATTCGCGACTTTGGCGCTCTGAGAATATATTGTCGAGTGCTTTTTCGGCTGTTGGAATAGCACATTTTATTGAGTCAACGGATGACTTATCTTGCCTTCCCGATGGGAGTATATGTAGAGTTATTTGTATAACTCGAAATATGCTCACTTCTTTTTATAATTTCATCGGGCACGCGAACAGCATTCCCGATGGGAGTAGCCCCCGAGGCTACAGCCAAGGACTTGTGCTTGGTTGTAGGCTCAACAATTTAACGCCTTATGTCGCTATATTGTCATTCTTTCTCGAGATTTTCATATCTATCGGGTGCGCGACCAGCGCTCCCGATGGGAGTAGCCCCCGAGGCTATGAACAAATGCTTGCTTTTGATCATAGGCACTCGCCATTTCTATTTTGTCATACTCGAATTTTTCTTTTTTCCAAAGTAGCCCCCGAGCATTTGATCAAAAACTTTGTATTTGATCAAAGGCTCTCGAAATAATCAATAGTCTTTTACTGCCGCCAATTTCATTAATCTTCGCAGCCGAGATTTGCTCTTGACAAGGTGACATCATTACTGACGATAGCCATGATCACTGTATTGGGAAGACGCGAGCACTGCTCTCTCTGTCTTGCGGCCCAAAACCCTCATTAATTTGACACGTTGTGCAAGTGGGGACACACGTCCTCCGCTTTTTCTGGCGCACGTACTGTAGCGCCTGTTCCGTTCTTTCACAGTCAAAATACACTTTTACCCCTTAGCCACGTGCACAACATCCATCTCACAATTATTCCATCCAACGGTGCGTCGCTTCGCCAATTCTCTATATAAGGTCGTCTTCTTCCTCCGTTCATCCTTTCGCTTGCGCCGCACCTCTGCTCTCCTCTGCAAGACATCGAGCACCCAACTCCAGTTGCGAGCCCCCGTGCCTCTTCACCAAAGAGAGCTAGGGTCGAGCTAGCCAAGGAGTCTACCCTGTTGATTGGTGGTTCCATTACTCCTTCAATGGATGATGTAAGTTTTCTCCTCTTTTTTTTACGTTCCGAACATTTCAATGCTTTCGACTCTCCTTTGGTGTTTGCTTGGTGCTGTCGAACTTTAACTTCCTATATCGATTTCTCTTTTCTTTGGTTTTCTCTTCAGCCTTTGATGAAGGAATTTATCCGTCTCGGTACCCAATTCATCGGGTACCGTGACCATGCCAAGAAGCTGGAAGGTACTATTTTTTCCTGCCTATGCTGCTGAATAAACTCCTTCATTATTTTGTCATGACATTTTACTATCGTTTGTTTTGCCAGACACTCTTGCGGAAGCTAACAAACGCGCTGATGCTCTTTCTCTTAAGTTGGAGCAAAGCGAAAAAGCTCGCAAGAAAGCTGAAGCAGATGCTGCCGCTGTCGAAGATCTTCGAAAAAGACTTCACGACGCGGAAACTTCTTTAAGCGAAAACATAGCTCAGCAGTCTGTTCGTGAAAAAGAGATCCTTGCTCGCTTGGAGTCGCAGAGTCGATGTTTTGTTAGTAAGTACTCAGATCATTGCTATTTCTTCGGGTCGTCATATTTTTCCTGGCTCGCTTTTTCTTGACAAGCTTCTTTTTACTCATTTAGGGAAAACGCAGCAAGATTATGATCTGGAAAATCCTGAAGGTGATCGCCTTCTCGACGCGCTTTCCCTCCTTGAGATCCATGGAGATGAGGCACGCGAAGGCCTTGCCGACGCCAGAACAGGTCTGTCGCGACTTTTTCCTTACTTCTTCACGAAGAAAGAAGAACCCACGACTTTTACTGCTCTCGCCAAGTGCTTCAATTCTCAAGAAGATCTTGGGCTCAAACTTCGCCAAGAAGGTTTGAAAGTTGGTGTTGAAGCACTATCGCCTTGGTTGCTGACAGCCAACAAGATATCGACTGGGCGAGAGTTGGCGACGTGAAGGAGATGGAAACGAAGAGGTGGCAGTGTTTGATTAAGGCTGCCAAGCTAAACTCAAAGAAAATCCTCGCCTACCTCGGATGCAAGCCAACTCCTGCTCCTAGTTCATCGAAGCCGGTGGTCAAGTAGACCACCTTGTCTCCTTTTTTGTTTTGTGTCTCTTTTAATGCTGTCGCCATAGTAGCTTTGGCGACAACTGCCCCCTTAGTTCACTAAGAACCCTCCTTTTGTAATAGCCATGTAAATATCTGACCTTATTAATGAAAAAGCCATGTTGCCGAGTTATTGATATCGAAATATTTCTCTCCAGTTGATTTTTGACAACTATACCGTGGTGCCTCCTTCCTCGGCTGCTTTGCCTACTGCGTCTTGCTCGAAAAGATCCTCCGCTGTCGAGTTTATTGGAGGTTTATCGAGTGCTGCACAAAATGAAGACTTGGACGAGCTCCGTCAACAACTGCAGTTGATGAAAAAACAAGCTCTCGTGATGATGGAACAATGTCGAAGATCATCGGACAGGGAGAAACTTGCTGTTCAACAAGCTCAAGAAGCCCTAGCGTTGAAGGAAACTGCGGTTGCTGAGGCTGCTGAAGCTGCTTCCCGAGAAAATTTTATGCTTCAACTGATGAACGACTCTAGCTTGGATATGACGGGTACGCTTTTGCAAACTTGGTCATACTGTATTTTATTCTTACTGTCTTTTTATTCCTTGCTGATGCTTCCGCTGAAACAGGTTCTTTTTTGGATACTACTGCCGAAGATCAGCGTGTTGAAGCCCGAACCAATGTGCTTCTCAAGCTTGCCCTTCAGCATGGTTCCAATTTCTGGGTTACTCCTGAGCGTACTCGCCAGATCGTCAGATTTCAAGATCGCGCAATTCAGGTCCGCGATTTTCTCGACTTCTGCACAAGAACACTATCTCTAGTTTATAGTACTATGTTTCCACGCAACAAAATACCAGAAACTCTTCCTGCTCTTATGGAGAAATTCCGAGATGCCCCTCGAATTCATGAATTTGTGCGGGCTCAACTATCTGCTGGGGCAAGATTCGCCATGATTATGATACAGATCTGCTACCCGAAGTTAGATCTGACTCAAATTGTCACCAAGTGTCTGGCCAAGCAAGCGAAGCGGAAGAGGAACGTTGATAAAATCAACGACACTGTAACCCCTATAGCAGAAGAGATGATGGACGAACTTCTTCGGATGGACGCAGAATTCTTTGTAAAAGGTAGCTATGCTGAACATAGAACTGGTGCTGCAAACAATGAAGGTGTAAACATAGATGATATACTAGGTATCAACTGAAAATTTATTTTTCCTTGTCGATTTTTTTCTTGATGATGAGGTTGTGTATATTGTAAGTATAATCTATATTGCAAAGCCCCCGAGCCTTTGGCCGGTGCTCGAGCTATTTTTACGCCATGGTGAATTTACTATTTTGCGGGAGTTCATATATATTTTGTTACTGCGGGTTATGAGCCCCCGAGCCTGTCGACGAAAAAGATGTATATCACCAATATCTTTTACTATATTGCAGCACCGCGAGCCCGCCTCATTAAAAAACTTCCAGCCCCACTCGGTGCCCTGAAAGGAAAAGAGTGCGTCTGAAAACTCGCGGGCGTTTCAGTACATTGTATGTTTACAAGGAGGACTATATTTCGACTCTAGGCGTAGAAACGCCTGAGTTGCGCCACGTTCCAAGGATTTGGCTCTGCGACTCCTGTCTTATTGTCCTTTATCCTGCATGCTCCTCCTTCGATTACTTCTGTGATGATGTAATGGCCAAGCCACGGCGGCTCGAGCTTTTCATGGCTTTTTTGTCTGAGCCGAAGAACTAAGTCGCCTACCTGGAAGGATCTTGGTCGCAAACGTCGACTGTGGTAGTTTTTCAGGTCTTGCTGGTACTTAGTGACCCGTGATAACACTTCGTCTCGAGCTTCGTCGAGTGCATCGACGTCATCCTCCAATGCTTTTCTTGAAGCTTCTTCGTCATATTCCGTTACTCTCGGAGAATCATGCTCTATTTCTATCGGCAGTACTGCTTCAGCTCCATGGACCAGGAAAAACGGAGTTTCCTGTGTCGCTGTATTTGGTGTTGTTCGAATACTCCACAACACACTAGGCAACTCCTCTGGCCAAGTATGTCGAGCTTTTTCCAATGGTGCTAGCAGGCGCTTCTTGATACCATTGCAGATGATACCATTGTCTTTCTCGACTTGACCATTGGTCTGGGGGTGCGAAAACTGATGCAAAGTGTAGTTTGATGCCTACCTCTGCACAATATGCCTTGAATTCCTTGGATGTGAAATTACTACCATTGTCCGTGACGATGCTATGAGGTACTCCAAACCGAAAGACGATACTTTTCACGAACTTGATTGCAGATGCTCCGTCGGGTGAATTAATCGGCTTTGCTTCTATCCACTTTGTGAATTTGTCGATAGCGACGAGCATGTACACGTATCCTCCTGACGAAGCTTTGTGTAATTTTCTCATCATATCGAGACCCCACTGTGCAAAGGGCCAAGACAACGGTATTGGCATCAATTCTGCTGCCGGAGAGTGAGGTTTTGCGGCAAATCTCTGGCACGCGTCGCAAGTACGAACTATTTCTTTCGCATCCTCGATTGCTGTCAACCAATAAAATCCTGCTCTGAAAACCTTGGCTGCTATAGCTCTGCTGCTTGCATGATGACCACAAATTCCTTCGTGTACATCTTTCAGAATTAACCTTCCTTCTTCGGGTGTGACGCATCTTTGTAACACGCCCAAAATACTTCGTTTGTACAACTCCCCTTTGACCACAGTGAAGGATTTTGAACGTCTGATAACTCGTCTTGCTTCAACTGGATCGTCGGGTATTTCTTTTCTTAGGATGTATGATATGTATGCTTGCATCCATGGAATTTGTACCATCATTACTAGGTCTGGTTCCTCTTCTTCTTCCAAAGGCCGCTTTTGTAGCCCCCGAGGGTTTCTCATCCTTCTCATTCTTCTTTGGTTTCTTCGGCTTTGTAGATCTCTCGGCTATCTCCTCCCGTAACACGCTCGGTGGAATCGCGAGACACTGCGACCCAATGTTTGCAAGAACATCGGCTTCATCGTTGCTCAGCCTGCTGATGTGATTTACCTCGCATCCGTCAAACAGCTTCTCCAGCTCGTTATACACTTCCTTGTATGCTATCATACTATCATTGACTGCATCACATTGATTCATGACCTGCTGAGCCACCAATTGTGAGTCACCGAAGATTTTTAATCGAGTTGCGCCACAAGCCTTCGCCATCTTCATCCCGTGTATGAGAGCTTCGTATTCTGCCTCATTGTTAGACGCGTTTGGAAATGTCATCAGTTAGACGTACTTTAATTTGTCGCCTTCAGGTGATATTAGTATCACGCCTGCTCCAGCTCCCTCTAATTTCTTGGACCCGTCGAAGTTCATAGTCCAGGTTCTCGATAAATCCGGGGTCCCGTATTTTGTAACTCCATCCACTCTGCGATGAAATCTGGTAAAATTTGCGACTTTATTGCTTTTCTTTTTTCGTACGTGATGTCCCGAGGGGAAAGCTCTATTCCCCACAGGGAGACACGACCCGTAGCCTCTGGATTGTTTAATATATTGGATAAAGGCGCCTCATTGACCACTATTATCGGATGCGCCGAAAAATAGTGCCGCAATTTTCTTGCGGTTGTAAACACTCCATATGCTAGCTTTTGGTACTGCGGATACCGCTATTTTGAGGGAGATAAAACTTCACTGATGAAATATACTGGCCTCTGTACTCCATGTAGTTTTCCTTCTTCCTCTCTTTCGACTACGAGTGTTGTGCTGACCACCTGAGGCGTGGCTGCAATCTATAGCAAGAGGGGTTCCTTCTCCTTAGGCGCCACCAATATTGGTGGTGTCGAAATTGTGCGTTTGAGATCTTCGAAAGCTCTATCTGCCTCTTCAATCCATTGAAACTTCTCCCCTTGCTTGATGAGGGCGTAGAACGGCAACGCCTTTTCTCCTAGTCTGGCGACGAATCTGCTTAAAGCTGCGACTCGCCCAGTCAACTGTTGTATTTCTTTCAACTTTGTTGGCTTTCTCATTGTTACGATAGCTTGAATTTTCTCTGGATTGGCTTCGATTCCTCTTGCTGAGACTAGAAACCCGAGAAGTTCTCCCGCAGGGACGCCGAAAGAGCACTTTGTCGGGTTCAGCTTGAGGCAGAACTTGTCAAGGTTGTCGAAAGTTTCTTTTAAATCCTCGATCAATGTTGACCCCTTCTTTGTTGTTATGACGACATCGTCAATGTACACTTGTACATTTTTTCCAATCTGTGTTGCCAAACACTTCTGCATCATCCGCTGATATGTTGCACCCGCGTTTTTCAGACCAAAAGGCATTGTTTTGTAGCAAAACACGCCATAAGGTGTTATGAACGCTGTCTTGACCTCATCATCTTCTTTTAGTCTGATCTGGTTATAACCAGAATATGCATCCAAAAAGGAAAGACGTTCACATCCTGCCGTGGAGTCGATAATTTGATCGATCCTTGGGAGGGGAAAGTGATCCTTTGGACAGTGTTTATTGAGACACGTAAAGTCGACACACATGCGAAGGACTTTTGTGTTTTTCTTTGGGACCAAAACTAGGTTAGCTACCCATGTGGCCTCTGTATGTAGCTCCTTGATAAAACCAGCTTCTCTAAGTCGATCAATCTCTGACAGCATGGCTTTGCGGTTTGGTTCCGAAAAATGCCGCAAAGGTTGTTTAATTGGTCTCGCTATTGGATCCAAGTTTAGATGGTGCTCGGCAAGTTCCCTGGGTACTCCTGGCATGTCAGCTGGACACCATGCGAAGATTTTCCAGTGCTCACGGAGGAACTCGACGAGCGTGCTTTCCTATGCGAGGTCCATGTCTGTTGCAATGGACGTCGTCTTCTTTGGATCTGTCGGGTGAATCTGCACCTCCTTCGAATTTTTGGCATTGTTAAAGGTTGGCTCCCTGAGTGGCCTTCCTACATCTGGCAATACATCATAATCAGTTGTTAGCCTTGACGCCATATATTCTGCTTGCATCCCGAAGGTTTCTGATAGTCGATGAAAATCCTTGTCGCATTTATCGGCTAACGCGAAACTGCCTTTGACTGTAATCGGTCCCTTAGGTCCAGGTAACCTCCACAACAGGAACGTGTAATGTGGTACCGCCATAAACCTGGCATATGCTGGACGTCCCAACAAAGCGTGATATTGCGCCGGGAAGTCCACAACTTCGAACTCCAGCCTCTCTATCCTGTAATTTTCTCGGGTTTCAAACTGAACGTCGAGATTGATCTTCCCCAGCGGATAACTTGGCTTTTCTGGCGTGATACCATGGAAACGTCTGTCAGTTGGTTTTAGGTTTGCTAGGGATATGTTCATCTTCCTTAATGTATCTGCATACATAAGGTTTAGACTGCTGCCTCCATCTATCAATACTCAAGATACGTCGAATCATGTGATCACTGCTGGTAAGATAAGTGCTGACTGCCCTGGTCGAGGAACTTGCTGCGGGTGATCCGCTATTGTGAAGCCAATGTCCTGTCCCGACCAATTTAAGTACTCAATCGTTGGTGGAGGCATCTTCTCTGCCATGAACACTTGACGCGAAATTACTTTCTGAGCCCTGTTAGACGGCCCAGCTTTCTGAATCATCGAGACCGCACCGTTGGAGTTAGGATCGATATATGGAGGTGGGTGTGGTGCTGCCGCTATTCTGAGCTGGTGTCGATTTTCGTCCGTAATTGCGGGAGGAGGTGGAAGCTGGATCTCACTCCTGGGCCCCTGGGGATTTCTATTTGTTGCTTGAGCATTGGCTTGCCCTGCAAACCTCAACATTGCTTGAAAATTTCGACAGTCCTTCTGCACATGACCTGACTACCTTTTTCCATTATTGTCGAGATAAAAATGCATCTGACACGACCCGTTCATCATATCCTCGGGAGATACATATGGTCTCTGGAACCTTGGTCCACTATTTTGCTTGTTATTTCGGAAGTCATCTCTATTTTCGCCTCGCTGCTCACTACTCCTCTGATATTCATCTCTATTGTTTCCTCCAGTGTTTCCTTGAAAACCAGCCGATATTTGGCCAGGAGCATCATAACTTGAGAACTGTCGAGGAAATCGTCGTCTATTTTGGAAATTTCGACTACGGTCCTCCTTTGGTGACCTATGTCGCTTATTGTGAACAGCATCCTCTCCATCTGCCCACCTGTTTGCTATCTCCATCAATGATGAAACTATCCTTGGGTTGGTTCTCCCCAAGTCTTCGACAAAATCTCCTCGTCGAATTCCTGCCACGAACGCATCTATTGCTCTCTCGTCAGATATGTTCTCTGCCGAGTTTTTAATGATGTTCCACCTCTGAATGTACTTTCTCATTGATTCATCATGCTTTTGTCTACACGACCTCAACTCTTCTAGTGATGCGGGTTTTTTGCAGGTAGATCGGAAATTCTTAACGAATACATCCTCAAAACTGTCCCAGCTGTCGATGGAACCTGGAGGAAGCTTCTTTATCCAAGATCGTGCGGCTCCACTCAGGTGTACTTGAATGCTCTGCATGGCTGTTGCTCTGGTTCCACCTATCAGCTTCACCGTCTCGAGATAATCGACTAGCCAATCCTCGGGATCTTGCAGGCCATCGAATTTTTTGAAATTATCGGGTAATTTAAACCTGAAGGAACTCGAGTTTTCCGGACCCTCCTTGTAAAGCATGGTAACCCACACATATCCTCTTCATCTATTTCTGGAGAATGCCGATGTTCCCTTCTATTTTGTCGTGCTCTGTCTACCCGTGCTTGAGTTGCTGTGTCTCTTGCCCCGCTTGTTCTTTCGAGACCTGGTGCTGCTGCAGTAGGTCGTGGGCTATTTTGCCTTGCTGATCCTTCGGGAGGCGAATTTATAAACGCCGTTCCCATGGCTCCAACTCCTGCCATAGCCATATTGTACAATGCTTCTCTTGGATCTCCGGGAGGTGGCTTGGATGCGAGGATGAACGCTTGCGTCGCCATGTACCCAGCTTCTGGTGTCTTGGGGATAATGTTCCCCCTCGTGTCTATCGACATAAAGGACATGTCGAGGTTTTGAACCAGATTCTTCCTATCTGCCTCAGGTATATTTTGCAGCCTAGATCTTGCTCTATTTTGAGCTGCTCTGTGACTATCTCCTGATGTGCCAGATTGTTGGCTCAAGTTTGCTCTTCACCTGCTTGACGCAGAAGCTGCTTCCTGCCTCCTATCCAACTCGATTTTCTGTTTCTCGAGCTCCCGCCTGGTACGTGCAAGTCTATATTGATACGCTTGTAGCTCCTCAGGTGTCGCTGTTATGGTCATTGGCTCTGTACCATCAATGGCTCTTGCGACTCGATCTCATACTGCCTGCGGAAATCGCACCATCTCTCGTGTTCCCGGTCCGATATATTTTGTTCCTATGTCACGCAGCCCATCCTTCAGACCAAGCTCTGGCCGCCCCCTCTTCCTCCACCATAGTCTGCTCCGGCTTAAGCGAAGCCCTGCAGCTTTTCTCCTCCACCACCACCACCACGCCGTCGTGCTGCTGGGATTCTGAGGAGATCTACCACACCTCCGCTGCCCGCTGGAACGGGGAGAGGACGAGCTTCATCGACACCGTACGCATGACCGAGTACGAAAGTACTGCCGGATTGCAGCACGGACGATCGACTACATCAACAACGAGATTAATCTCGTAGGCTTTGGAATCTTCGAGGGTTAGTTTCATGAACTTCTCGTTGCTTCTATCTTGGTAGATTAGATCTTGCTTCTTCCTAGATTGGATCTTGGTTTTTGTTCATTTCACGGTAGAATTTTTTTGTTTTCCATGCAACGAACCCATCACACCCCACCCCCCCTCTAGTGTGAGATCGCGTGCCTCCGGGAGACCGGGAGGCTCCACATTAAGTCAGAAAGCAGAGGGCAGCCTCAAGTGCCGAGCGGAAGGGACACGAAGGAGTGGGGGTGGTGTTTCATGTGGCGTCGGCAAGGGTGAGTGAGAGTTTGCGTGCGTTGGCGGCGATTAGTAGGCGTCAACCCTCAGCTGGATCATGCTGCAACAACGAGGTCCGCCTCCGTACACAAGCACTCTTCGACGCCATCGATGCCTCCGGCCGCACCCAACCGCTTGTGCTCTCCCGTATCTCCACCTCAGTTAGGAGCTGTGTTTCAGGAGGAAGGGGTGTCGTTGGAGCCTCCCTCCTCAATATGACTGGCATGTGTTGTTGGCACTGCCAAAACGGTATTCGGACAAGCGCTACCCAACACCCATTTTGGGGTGCCGGTAGAGACGCTCTTAACATTTTGGGTCACTAATGCCCGCTATTCTCTCATGAACGGCCAAACCCACGGTGGATGCCGTGCCGTCCAATTACTAGATGAACCATGACTGTAAGGCTCGTCGCTTGATAGAGCAATCTCTACGTTGGATGGTCCTGTGGGCCCACACCATGGGTTAGGTGTGGGTAATTCTCAGTTAAATGAGAACTAATTTAATTTTCTGGGTTGCAACTCATAATTAGCATGAATCACGATTTAAAATTAACCCAACCTACCACTCATATTGCACGGATCGTAAAGCAAATCTGATACAGTAACATAGGACTTAATTGAGCTCTAAGTCAATTCTCAAGCGACAATTATACGTGCAGCACGTGTCGAGACCCAAAGTTCAGCTATCCCGGCTACGTCCACCTGTCTCTGTTCCAAACCAACCGTGTGGCTCTTTTCGTGCGTGTCGAATCTGCAATCAGCAGCTCAGCACGTCTTGCTCGTGCCGGTTGAATCACCCAGAAGAAAGATTAGTGCACGACCCCCACCCCCACACAACTCGAATAAAAGCTGATTGTTCTCGCAGCTGATCCAACTAACTCCATTAAAGTTTCAGTTGACGCGTGTATCTCCCAAAATGTTCGATCCTGAATGAGAAAAAATTCAAGCCTATAATAATTAAAATAAAATATTACTCCCTCTACCACTAAAAGATGTCTTAGATTTTTTCAAATTTAGATGTATTTATAGAGTAAATAGTGTTTACATACATTTAATTTTAGAAAAATCTTAAGACATTATTTTTATGGACGGAGGGAGTACAGGGTTGCGAATTAATCCCTCGCATAACAAGTACTCCCTATCTCTTGGTTCATGGGGTTTGAGTGTATCCCTAAATTATTAAATTAACTAATATAATATAAATTATTACAGAAAATTATATCATTAAAAAATAAAATATATAATTTTTTGATAATATATATACTTTATATTACGTGGGTCCAATTTACGATCTAAAGATAGAAGATGACCTGTAAATAGAGTACAGTATTTCCTCCGTTCCATTTAAATGTTTTAGTGTTAGAGCATCTTCAACCGTGTCCCCCAAAGCATTTCTCAAACGATGTCGGATCGAGCGTTTGGGGGACGTGTTTCGTTCGTGTCGCGTTTGGGGGACGTCGCTCCCCAGCCGCATCCCCCAAACAAAATTTCAGATATTTAAAACTTGAGCGAATTCATTTAAATTTGCTATATATGACATATATTCGAGCGAAATTCATGGAATTTAAACTAAACCCTAATCTAGTAGAACTTGCGGCAGCCAGAGGCGTCGTAGTACTGGATGAAGTTGTACATGTCGTCGGTGACGACCTGTAAGGGTATATTGCCCCTATGTGTGGTTTTGGTAATCAATGACAACCCCTATGGACTAATGTTTTCATTGAGTTTATATGAAAGAATATTCCATAGGTACTACTTGTATTATGTGTTGGATTTAAGTATGGATGCCATGAAGATAAAGATACACCTTGTGTATTGGCATCAAGATCATCGATTTGAAGATATATATGTGATATGGTCAAGAAAGAAGAAATGAAGATGGAGTTTTTATGTGGAACTCAATATTAGCCATACTCTATCTTATGTGATAAGCAATGGATGATCAAGATCTTGAGAGCTTGATTCCAAGTGAAGAATTCTTTATATATCTCAAGATAGTATGATAGAGTATGAGAAGATACAAGGTTGAGTCGGGCAAGTTCAAGATGAGCATCTCAAGTGAATCACATGCTTGAAGCTTGCCGTCCATTTGGTGATAATGGACATGTGAAGATGTGCATCAATAGAGCTTTCCCATCATGGTGTATGGGGGAGCATTTGTGAGTCTACACGAAGCGACGATGATCAAGTGAGGCATTCCGGCTTGAGTGGAGCGTGAAGAGCTATCATCAAGATCAAGCGAGATGCGCAAGGCAAAGGTATGGCCTTGCTAGGTTTTTCTTTTACCGGTCTCAAGGTGGTTGTTGGGAGACCGGATTATAGGATAGATGGCCGCACTATCAAGAGGGGCTTTCGGTTGGGTAACTTGATCACATCGTCTTAGGGAGCTCAATCCTTTGCATACTTTGCATATTCTTATTGCTTCTTGGTGTTTCTCTGTGTGAGGTTCTTGAGCTTGTTGCTAGCTTTACCACAAGCCCAAGTTCATCGAAAACGGAATCCGCATGCATCTTCTATTGCGTTTTCGAGTTTGGACGTCTTCACCGTTTCTTGACGGTGGGAGACTCCCTCTCTAAAATCATATAAAATGTTCTGTGAGGGTTCTATTCGTCGTTATCTTTCCAACAAAATTGGTTTCATGTCAATCGGAGTTCGGGAGCATTAGTTATTAAAGAAAAAAGGAAAAGAGTAAAAGAAGAAAAAAAAAGAAAAAAAAGGGGCGGGTGGCTGCCGGCCGGCCGACCGGCCTGACCGACCCACACGCCGGCCCACCCGGCCGAAACCGGCCCGGGCGCTGACGCCGACCGGGCGGCATACTGTGGCGCCCCTGACCTGGTCCGGCCCAGGTGCCGGTCGCCGACCGGCCCACCCGACGCCAACCCCGGCCCAGCCGGACGCACCGCCGGCCCGCGCACCCTGAGCGCCCCCACGCTATCTGCCGCCTCCCCCGGCTCGCTCCCGCCCCGACCGGCCTGTGGCTCGGTCCGGCCGGATTGGTGACCGGCCTGGCCGGCTCCAGGTCCGGTCGGCCGGCCTGTGCGCCGACTGGAGCGTTTTTCCTGCGCGTCTTGACTTGTCTTTTTCCCCCAACAGTTTTATTTGCTCCCTAGCTATAAATAGCTCTTCTTTCACCTTGAGCAAGTTAGTTCTTCTCATTCTCTCTCCTCCATTGTTGCCTTTGAAGAACTTGCTCTCTCTCTCTCTCTTGTCTCCCCCCATGATTCTTGCTCATTCTTGAGGGATCTAAGAGAGGAGATCTAGATCTACACTTCCACCAATCCATTTCTTCTCTAAGTGAGGGGAACTCTTGGGATCTAGATCTTGGAGTCTTTTGTTGACTTTCCCCATTGTTCTTCCTTTCCAATCCCATCTTAGCATTTGTTGCTTGGGTGTGATTTGAGAGTGAAGGACTTGAACACCTCTAGTGTTCTTGCTTTGCATCATTGCATAGTGTTGAGCTCTTCACCACGATTAGTTCGAGTGAGAGACCGTGAGCTTGTTACTCTTGGAGGGAAACCTTCTAGTTGGCTTGGCGGTTGGTGCTCCGGTGATCTCTTCAAGAAAATTGTGAAGAGGCCCGGGCTTCTCCTTCGTGGAGCTTGTGAAGTGGTTGTGGAGCTTGCCATCTCCGGAGCAGAGGAAAAGCTAACCATAAGGAAAGGGCCATTATCCTTCGTGGGTGTGGTTCGGAGAATAGGGTGAGCCTTCGTGGCGCGGGGAATCCTTCGTGGGACCTCCACTCCTCCAAACGTGACGTACCTTCTTGCAAAGGAAGGGAACACGGGAATACATCCTCGTCTCCGCGTGCCTCGGTTATTTCTATACCCGAGCTCCCTTTCCTTGTGATAGTCATCGTGCTTGAAGTACATATATCTTGCTATCATTTGTGCTACATATATCTTGTGCCTATCTTGTTTAGCTCTAGTTGCTATTGTTACACTTAGTTGAGCTTAGCATATTTAGGGTTTGTGCTTGTAATCTAAACGTTAGTTTAATTCCGCATTCTTACAAGACAAATCCGTAAGAGTTTTTAATTGCCTATTCACCCCCCCTCCCTCTAGGCGACATCTTGATCTTTCACAACCTCCTGTTTGACGCGCTTGTCGGGCTCGTCGACGGGCTCGTCCTTCACCACGCCGCTTGGCCCAGGCTCGCCGTCGTCGGTGAGGTCCACGAGCGGCTTCCCGGAATCGCGGATGGACATGACGATCGCCGCCTCGAGGTCGCCCCTCCAGGCGTCCTTGTCGTTCAGTGACGCCAAGCACGCCACTCGCAAGCCAGGGCAGTCCTCGGGGTCGTCGCTGCTGGCGATGAGACGTTGTTGCCGCTCGTATTCCGCCAGCAGCGCCGCCTTCCCGGCTGCCTTGTCGTCCTGCTCCTCCTTCACCTCCGGCTTCAAGGTGAGGAGGGTGCCGCCAGCGCGCCTTTGCTGCTGCCGGCTGCCGCTGCCATCGCGCCTTGGATTGACGGGCGGTGTCGTGAACTCTGGCTCCTCCTTCACCTTGCGCTTGGGGGCGCGGCGCGGTGCAACGAGGAAGGCGTCGATCGCACCAGCCCTGACGAGGCAGAGTTGGAGGATGACGAGTACGTCCTCCTCGGCTGCCAGCGCGCTGCGGGAGATGGTGGCGGCGACGACGGCGTTGCCATCGACGACGTGCTCCAGGGTGCGCCCCGGAACACTCCAGAAGAGGAGGCGCCCATCCTTGTTAAAGCTACTCCGCCGCCGATGAGGCCGGCGGTGCTGTTCATCTCGACGTCGTGTTGCGCCTTGAAGTAGGCGACCCACCAGGCGTCGTTGCAGGTGGCCGCCCAGGTTGGATCAGCCCGCTCCTCGGCGGTGAGGCGAGACCGCCGGGCCCTGATCGCGTCCCTTCAGTGCTCCGTGCCCGGCAACAATGGCGGCGGGATGCCTACGCCGTTGACGGCCATGCTCCACCCGCCGCTGCTTGGCAGACGCATGTCCGGCGAGACGGGATATCCCGCGCGGTACAACGCCCACGCCTCCGCCACGGTGAGCCTGCCGCGGCCGAAGCCGTTCGCCGGCGATCTTGCGGGACGACGAGGACGACATTGGCGAGGGAGGAGGAGAGGGAGCGGCGAGAGGTTGGAGCGGCAAGAGATTGGTATGGGGAAGGAAGCAGGGGCTCTCTTAATGTACAACGGCGGCAGGCGAAGCGGCAGCAAGGCGTTGGACGCAATAAACGTTGGCGCGGATGGCAACGCGGCCATGCACGACGAGACGCGTCTTTGCGTCATCTGGGAAAGCTAGGACGTCATTAACATCGCTTGACCAAAGTTAAGCGACGGGGTTTTAGGCTTCCGAGTCGCTGACGCGTCGGACCCACGGCTTCTCCCCTCGCTTTTCGTTATGTCCGGCGTGCCTAGAGCGTCCCCTGTGTAGCGGGGATGGGCTCGGATCGTCAGACACCGTATTAAACCACGTCGGACGGAAAGTTTAGGACGCACGGTTGGAAACGATTTTTTATCTCCGCGGCCTAAATTCCTTTGGAGAACACCGCGGCTGGAATGCTCTTAGTGAGTGTTTATTGTAGGAGAAAGAAGATGTTAAGCCAAGATTCGGTAGGAGAAAGAAGATGTTAAGAGCAGCGAAGTCTGCACAACCTCCATAGAAAAGGCAAGCCGTGCAGGAGGCTGTCACTGTCCTGAGTCTGATTCCTTGCCTTGCCGTGCGCTCCCTGCAACCCGGACTGTCGCTTGACATCTATCATATGAAGAAGACATGAACACCGAGTTTTACTCTTGCTAATCGCCAAATCTTACAAGTGAATATGTGATATCTGCCCAAATCGGTCAGTTGACTTAACCTCATGGAGTCATGTGATCAGAGCTCGTCTCGATCAGGCTTACGACGGGGAGCCACAGATGCCTCTGTCTGGTCAGGCCGATATGAGAGCCGCGAATTTACGCATAAATATAATATATAATGGAATGTTTATAAACTCAAATAGCTATAGGATGAAAATATATTACATCTTCATGATACTAATTTGGTGACATAAATATTCATGCCCTGTTATTTAAGCTTGGTTAAACTTTTAAAACATTTGAAATTTCAAAAAGTTGGAAGTACATTTTTTTTTCTTGAAAGGATGGAAGTATTACAAACACGTGGTAACTGAATCATGCTTCACCTCTTAACCATGGAGCCTCCCGTTCCTTACAAAGACAATCTCCGTACTCCCGCTTTGCGAGAATATAGTATTAGTATTTTCAAATGTAAACTACATAAATTTTTATACGTATAAATCCATATCCACACCACAATATCAAACATCTAAGATATGAATTATATTCCACGATGCTTTTAGAAACATATTTTTTGTGTTGTATAGATATTGATATCTTACAATATACTTGGTCCAAATTCATAAGGTCTGATTTTCATGGAAATCAATGTGCGCTATATTTGTTTTTCACACGATGTGCACCATATTTTGGCATAGGGGGAGTATCTTAGATACACTAGGAGAGAGTGTTATCACCAGAATTTAATCAAGTCTGGAGATGGGCCGTGATTAAATGGGCTTAGAGGATATACATGGAAAATATTCCCGAAACCGGCCTTGTACAAGAAGTTTGGGCAAGATTGCCCGTGTATATGTATATTATAGTAGGTTACGTGTCGGTTAGAATTAAGAGATAGAGTTTAGCTCGTACACGGTTGGATTTATTCCCAAGTTAGAGAGTCTACGGACTATAAATATGTATCTAGGGTTATTGAGAAAGGAGGACGATCACGTTCACAACAAATCAATCTAGGCGCATCGTCACCCCTTGTTTCGAGGGTTTCTTCCGGGTAAGCAGCATGCTGCCTAGATCGCATCTTGCGATCTAGGCAGTATCAGTTTATTCGTTTTTGGTGTTGCTCGTGCTGAAGCCTTTTTGATGGCGAGCAACACCCTTATCTTAGGTGTTTTGGGGTTGATGACAATGCTTTCACGATGCACTTGTTTAGCTACGCTTCCCCTCGATATCTAGCTGCCCTTACACCTATTTTAGGTGTAAGGGCAGCACCTTGCTTGTTCGTTATTTAGTAGATCTAATCCGTTATAGTTGCTCCTTGTTCTTCAAGGATTGGTTTGATATCCGTATGGTTAGGCCTTATAAACGGGTTGAAGGATCCGGTAATGCGTAAGGTGTGGTTTATTAAGCTCTAGAGGGATTGTTCCGGGGATCAACTTCACGTTGGTTTTTAGGCCTCTTTAGGGTTGGTTTTCCATCATCTTACGTATCTACTAGGCTCAATTACGCATAGGATGTTCCGATTATACGGTGAAAACCCTAGACTATCGTAGATTAGTTTAGCTTGATATTGATAAAGCATGATCCCCATGTCCTTATAAATCTAACATGAACCATGGGGCAATCGGCTCTTTGAGCCGATCCACAGAACAACTTAAGAGCCGATCGGGGCTCGTATTTAATGTTTACGTGTTTACCATGCAGGAAACTAGTCGAAACAATCCATCACCTTCCTGACCAGGTATAGGTCAGGTGGCACGCTCTCGTAAGCACCAGGACGCGTGTGCCAGAAGGCATTGCGGGCCGTCGCCCGAGGGACCAGGGTCAACCGCAATCCTGGGAGCCTCCCGGCTCTACTGTGTTGCCCGTCGCTGCTCGCCGGTGGGTTTCTGACCGCAACACATTCTGGCACGCCCGGTGGGACACTCTGCAACAACAACAGCATCGATGTCTGCAACAACCATGTCAAAAGCTGCGGAGGAGGTGGTTGGCGAACCAGTCACGTACGCAGATCTGCCAGAAGAGCAGAAGAAGTATGATGAGATGAAAGCCATCTTGGAAGCCGATCTCATCGGCTCTTTCGTGAGGACCCGTTCACATGGCGTAAGGTGGAAAGGGTTCTCCCCTGAAGGTGTTCTTGACGGAGTGGACCTGTCTACCCCTTCGGAGGAACGTACCGCAGCTCGCGCCAGGAAATCAATTACATGGCGGCTCATTCTTTACACCGCTATTCTGAAAGCCCGGTGAATACTCTCGAGCGCGTCGCGGTCCGTGTGGTGCAGGAAATCATGAAGCATCAGTACTCCCCGTCAGGACCTACCCTAGGGACTCACCAGGGAGAAGTACCGCTCCAGATCAGGCCGCCGCTACCATTCGCGTTTGCAGCACCAGAGCCGCCGGGTTCACCGGCGTACGTCGTCTACAAGGTTGGAGGCGATCCTAGCGATTGCCAGTTCCTATATGAGCCGCCTCAGGAGATCCCGCATGGATACGTGTGCACATACGTGCCGGACTGCAATGCCTTGGCGCGCACCAGCCAGATTGCACCAACAGGGATTTCTGGAGCAGACGCTGACAAACAAGCATGGCTGGCTAAATATGCTACTGGAACGAGTCATGAGGGCTCGGTCCCTACAGCTAATACCATGGAACAGATCAGCACCATCTTGAGAGACCAATTCGGCATCTTGCCGAAGAGGAAAACAATCGGCTATTCCAAGCCGTACCCCGACGAGTACGACCTGATCCCGCTGCCACCCAAGTATCGGCTCCCTGAATTCTCAAAATTCAATGGAGCAGAAGGAGCTAGCTCAATAGAGCACGTAAGCCAATATTTGGCACAGCTGGGCTTGATTTCAGCGTCAGACCAGTTACGTGTGAGGTTTTTCGCACAATCTCTGACGGGATCAGCCTTTGGATGGTACACGTCGTTGCCACCAAACTCAGTCCGAACGTGGAAGCAAATGGAGGAGCAGTTTAACGTGCAATATCACTCAGAAGCTACCGAGGCCGGCATTGCCGATCTAACACAAAGTGCGGCGAAGCGGGGAGAAACAGATTCGAATACATCCAACGTTTCGAGACTCGTCGAGAAACGATGTTATTCGGTTCGTTTATCCGAGAAGGAAGCAATCGATCCGGCAAGATCTGGGCCTCGCAACGCCGATCAAGGATCTGACTTCCCAAGCAGAGTACAGTTCATTGTTGCACATGGTACAGAAACTCACATCGTATGAGCAACGGCACCCTGAATTGTACCAGGACAAGTTCAAGCGTCCGGTAGGCCTCGTTGAGATGGAAGAAGCTGAAGATCCGGCGCCAGACTTAGAGGTGGCTGTAGCTGAGTGGACTCGGGGGGCAAACCCCGTGTCCTGCAAGTGGGTAAAACCACAAGGGCCTCCAAGAGGGTTTGACTTCGATTTGAGCAAGGCTGACCAGATTTTCGATCTTTTGCTTAAGGAAAAACAGCTGAAGTTACCCGAAGGCCATAAAATCCCTACAGCACAAGAAATGAACGGGAGGCCGTACTGCAAATGGCATCACTCGTTCACCCATACCACCAATGACTGCAAGGTGTTTCGTCGGCAGATCCAAGTGGCGATAGAACAAGGTGCTCTTCGGACAGTTTGCCATGAAAGTGGACACGCATCCGTTCCCTGGCATCAACATGGTGGAACCAAACCACTCCGCGAGGCGTCGATTGGATTTTTCGTTTGATGTTAACATGGCAGGGCCTGTGCGCCACCATGGCAAGGATAAAGAAGAAAGAAGTCACTCCCGCGGAAAGGAAAAGGAGGAGGCCGATCCACGCGACCGGCCCCGATATGATGACAAGCGGTACCTCACCAAGGAACAAGTGAGAAGCGTGCGATACCAAAAGCCACTTTCCACGCATCTCCTCAACAAGTATGAGTATCAGTATGACCGACGTCGGCAGTACGACAGGAACGACGAGAGACACAATCGGTCCGATGAAGACAAAGGAAGGTACCATTGGCATGACAGAGGCGATGAAGGACGTGAGCACCGCGCTAAGGAGAGGTCAAGGGAGCAGGAGGACATGGAGAGACACTGGGGCTGTCCCTTCTTTAAACACTGCTGGGACTCAGGGATGAGCCGATTGCCTACGATCGACAACTGCCCAGAGTGTAGACGCCGGCAGAAGGATGCAGGAGACGTTTCAGTTTTCAAGCGTCTAGGACCTCTCCCGCCGCAGAACAAACGTGCTGAGTCCTCTCAAGATGAAGACTTTGAGGAGTCAGAAGATGAAGAAGAGGATAGGTACCACCTGCCAAGGTGGTGCCCCGATGGACTCAGCCACTCCCAAAAACGTAGGGTTCAGCGGCTACGCAGCTTGGAGCAAGCCGAAGCGCGATACTTGCACACGTTGAGGAAAGCGCGGCCCGATCTGGCCGTGAAAATTCAGCAGACTTTGGACGAAGAGACTCGTCCACCAAAGAAAGTTTGGCGTCCCAAGAAAGAAAAAGCCGATGTGGGTACATCGGCTGGCACAAACATGGTGTTCTTCCTTCCATCAGAGTTTCGTGCCCCAGGAACTGAGGAAGTGCCGATAGCACAGTTTGACTGCGGTCCACAGCCCGTCATCTTTGAAAAACCACGGGAGAAGGGCTATAAACACATGAAGGCCCTATACCTAAAAGGTTATATCGATGGGCAGCCCGTCGGCAGGATGTTGGTTGACACGGGAGCAACGGTCAATATAATGCCATTCTCCATGCTACGACGTCTGGGACGCTCCAGTGCCGATCTGACCAAGACCAACGTCACACTAAACGACTTCAACGGCCAAGCATCAGGGACGCAAGGTGTCCTGAACGTGGAGCTAACCATAGGCCGAAAGACGATTCCAATGACATTCTTCATCGTCGACAGCAAGAGCACCTACGCTGTCCTGCTAGGAAGGGATTGGATTCACGCTAACTGCTGCATTCCATCTACAATGCACCAATGCCTGATACAGTGGGATGGAGACGAAGTGGAAGTCGTGCATGCAGATGATTCGATCGACGTCTCAATAGCAGGCATGAACATTTGGGACTCAGAAGACCAAGAGCCGCTCTCTGGAATCAGTTTGGACGGCTGTGATCGCATCGAGGTGACAAAAAACGGGGTGAGGCTGGTCTTATCCACCGGCCCGATAGAGTAACAAGAGCAACATCCATCGACACACGTGACAAGGCCGATCCCCGCGATCGGCCCCAAAAATAAAAAGCAAGGATCTCACTTCAAACATGTCACGTAGTCGTGGTAGGGAGGCTTCCTCCGTAAGGGAGCACATACAAGTTGTAAACCTTCATTGAGCAATTCAATCAACATGGAGGCCGATTCCAAGCAATCGGCCAAAATTATCCTCGCCATACGTTCGCCTCGTGTTCAACGTCGATCTAACAGCGACGGAAAGCTAGGATATGGGTTTACGTCGACTGATGAGCTAGAAGAGATCGACATTGGTCCCGAGGATAAGCCACGACCAACATTTATCAGCAAAAAGTTAGATTCGCATCCGAGGAGCCCGATGATAGCTTTGTTGAAAGAATACCCGCATTGTTTTGCTCGGGATTATACGGAGATGCCCGGGCTAGACAGAGCATCATTGAGCATCGGCTACCTCTCAAGAAGGGATTTCGGCCGTTCCAGCAACGAGCACGGCAGATGAAGGCCGAAATTCTAGAAGAAGTCAAGAAGGAGATTGAGAAGATGTTGAGCGCCGGGTTCATCAGGCCATGCAGGTATGCTGAGTGGATATTGATGTCTACGGGTGCTTCTATTCTTGTAGACAGTGTTGGGCCTCCAAGAGCAGAGGTTTGTAGAACAGCAGCAAGTTTCCCTTAAGTGGATCACCCAAGGTTTATCGAACTCAGGGAGGAAGAGGTCAAAGATATCCCTCTCATGCAACCCCGCAACCACAAAGCAAGAAGTCTCTTGTGTCCCCAACACACCTAATAGGTGCACTAGTTCGGCGAAGAGATAGTGAAATACAGGTGGTATGAATATATATGAGCAGTAGTAACGGCGCCGTGAAAAGTGCTTGTCGGCGTGTGGATGATGGTGGTAATATTGCGAGAAGTACAGATGCAAGTAAAACAAGTAAACAAGCAGCGATAGCAAGTATTTAGGAACAAGGCCTAGGGATCATACTTTCACTAGTGGACACTCTCAACTTTGATCACATAACAGAATAAATAAATAGATGCTAGACTCTACACTCTCTTGTTGGATGATGAACACCACTAACTGTGTAGGATTACACGAACCCTCAATGCCGGAGTTACCAAGCTCCACAATATTCGATGTTCATATTTAAATAACCTTAGAGTGCATGACAGATCAACATAACCAAACCAAGTACTAACATAGCATGCACACTCGTCACCTTCACGCTACGAAAGGAGGCATAGATCACATCAATACCATCATAGCAATAGTTAACTTCATAATCTACAAGAGATCACAATCATAGCCTACGCCAAGTACTACACGATGCACACACTCGTCACCATTACACCGTGCGGGAGGAATAAACTACTTTAATAACATCACTAGAGTAGCACACGGATAAATTGTGATATAAAACACATTGCAATCATAAAGGGATATAAATAAGCACTTCACTATGTCATTCATAACGAGTGAATAAGTATTCTGTGAAATATAGCCTAAGAGACCCACACGGTGCACACACTCGTCACCTTTACACACGTGGGACAAGGAGTCTCCGGAGATCACATAAGTAAAACCCACTTGACTAGCACAATGACATCTAGATTACAAGCATCATCATATGAATCTCAATCATGTAAGGCAGCTCATGAGATTATTGTATTGAAGCACATAGGAGAGAGATTAACCACATAGCTACCGGTACAGCCCCGAGCCTCGATGGAGAACTACTCCCTCCTCATGGGAAACAGCAGCGTTGATGGAGATGGCGGTGGTGTCGATGGAGGAGCCTTCCGGGGGCACTTCCCCGTCCCGGCGGCGTGCCGGAACAGAGACTCCTGTCCCCCAGATCTTGGCTTCGCGATGGCGGCGGCTCTGGAAGGTTTTCTCTGGTTTCATCGAACGTGATAGGGTTTTCGCGACGGAGACTTTAAGTAGGCGGAAGGGCGGAGTCGGAGGCCTGACAGGGGGGCCACACACTAGGGCGGCGCGGGCCCCCCCTTGGCCGCGCCGCCTTACTGTGTCGGCGCCCCGTGGCCCCACTTCGTCTCCCCTCCGGTCTTCCGGAAGCTTCGTGCAAAAATAGGACCCCGGGCGTTGATTTCGTCCAATTCCGAGAATATTTCCTTACTAGGATTTCGAAACCAAAAACAGCAGAAAACGAGAACCGGCACTTCGGCATCTCGTCAATAGGTTAGTTCCGTAAAACGCATAATAATGACATAAAGTATGCATAAAACATGTAGGTATCATCAATAATGTGGCATGGAACATAAGAAATTATCGATACGTCGGAGACGTATCAGCATCCCCAAGCTTAGTTCCTGCTCGTCCCGAGCAGGTAAACGATAACAAAGATAATTTCTGGAGTGACATGCCATCATAACCTTGATCATACTATTGTAAACATATGTAATGAATGCAGCGATCAAAACAATGGTAATGACATAGAGTAAACAACTGAATCATAAAGCAAAGACTTTTCATGAATAGTACTTTCAAGACAAGCATCAATAAGTCTTGCATAGGAGTTAACTCATAAAGCAATAAATTCATAGTAAAGGTATTGAAGCAACACAAAGGAAGATTAAATTTCAGCGGTTACTTTCAACTTGTAACATGTATATCTCATGGATATTGTCAACATAAAGTAATATAACAAGTGCAATATGCAAGTATGTAGGAATCAATGCATAGTTCACACAAGTGTTTGCTTCTTTAGATGGAGAGAGATAGGTGAACTGACTCAACATAAAAGTAAAAGAATGGTCCTTCAAAGAGGAAAGCATCGATTGCTATATTTGTGCTAGAGCTTTTATTTTGAAAACAAGAAACAATTTTGTCAACGGTAGTAATAAAGCATATGTATCATGTAAATTATATCTTACAAGTTGCAAGCCTCATGCATAGTATACTAATAGTGCCCGCACCTTGTCCTAATTAGCTTGGACTACCGGCATCATCGCAATACACATGTTTTAACCAAGTGTCACAAAGGGGTACCTCCATGCCGCCTGTACAAAGGTCTAAGGAGAAAGCTCGCATTTTGGATTTCTCGCTTTTGATTATTCTCAACTTAGACATCCATACCGGGACAACATGGACAACAGATAATGGACTCCTCTTTAATGCATAAGCACGTAGCAACAATTAGTATTCTCATATGAGATTGAGGATATATGTCCAAACTGAAACTTCCACCATGATTCATGGCTTTAGTTAGCGGCCCAATGTTCTTCTCTAACAATATGCATGCTCTAACCATTAAAGTGGTAGATCTCCCTTACTTCAGACAACACGGACATGCATAGCAACTCACATGATATTCAACAAAGAGTAATTGATGGCGTCCCCAGAAACATGGTTATCGCACAACAAGCAACTTAATAAGAGATAAAGTGCATAAGTACATATTCAATACCACAATAGTTTTTAAGCTATTTGTCCCATGAGCTATTGATACGTCTCCGACGTATCGATAATTTCTTATGTTCTATGCCATATTATTGATGATACCTACATGTTTTATGCACACTTTATGTCATATTCGTGCATTTTCTGGAACTAACCTATTTAACAAGATGCCGAAGTGTCGGTTCTCGTTTTCTGCTGTTTTTGGTTTCGGAAATCCTAGTAACGAAATATTCTCGGAATTGGACGAAACAAAGACCCGGGGGCCTATTTTTCCACCGGAGCTTCCGGAAGACCGAAGAACATACGAAGTGGGGCCACGAGGTGGCGACACCACAAGGCGACGCGGCCCAGGGGGGGCCCGCGCCGCCCTATGGTGTGGCCCCCTCGTCTGGCCCCCGACTCTGCCCTTCCGCCTACTTAAAGCCTCCGTCGCGAAACCCCTGATGCGAAAAACCACGATAGGGAAAACCTTACCGAGACGCCGTCGCCGCCGATCCCATCTCGGGGGATTCCGGAGATCTCCTCCGGCACCCCGCCGGAGAGGGGATTCATCTCCCGGAGGACTCGTACACCGCCATGGTCGCCTCCGGAGTGATGAGTGAGTAGTTCACCCCCGGACTATGGGTCCATAGCAGTAGCTAGATGGTTGTCTTCTCCTCATTGTGCTTCATTGTTGGATCTTGTGAGCTGCCTAACATGATCAAGATCATCTATCCGTAATTCTATATGTTGTGTTTGTCGGGATCCGATGGATAGAGAATACCATGTCATGTTAATTATCAAGTTATTACATATGTGTTGTTTATGATCTTGCATGCTCTCCGTTACTAGTAGAGGCTCGGCCAAGTTTTTACTTTTAACTCCAAGAGGGAGTATTTATGCTCGATAGTGGGTTCATGCCTGCATTGACACTCGGGACAGTGACAGAAAGTTCTAAGGTTGTGTTGTGCTGTTGCCACTAGGGATAAAACATTGGCGCTATGTCCGAGGATGTAGTTGTTGATTACATTACGCACCATACTTAATGCAATTGTCTGTTGCCTTGCAACTTAATACTGGAGGGGGTTCGGATGATAACCTGAAGGTGGACTTTTTAGGCATAGATGCAGTTGGATGGCGGTCTATGTACTTTGTCGTAATGCCCAATTAAATCTCACTATACTTATCATGTCATGTATGTGCATTGTTATGCCCTCTCTATTTGTCAATTGCCCGACTGTAATTTGTTCACCCAACATGCTTTTATCTTATGGGAGAGACACCTCTAGTGAACTGTGGACCCCGGTCCATTCTTTAATACTGAAATACAAATCTGCTGCAATACTTGTTTTTACTATTTTCTCTGCAAACAATCATCTTCCACACAATACGGTTAATCCTTTGTTACGGCAAGCCGGTGAGATTGACAACCTCACTCGTTTCGTTGGGGCAAAGTACTTTGGTTGTGTTGTGCGGGTTCCACGTTGGCGCTGGAATCTCCGGTGTTGCGCCACACTACATCCCGCCGCCATCAACCTTCAACGTGCTTCTTGGCTCCTCCCGGTTCGATAAACCTTGGTTTCTTTACGAGGGAAAACTTGCTGCTGTGCGCATCATACCTTCCTCTTGGGGTTGCCCAACGAACGTGTGAAATACACGCCATCAAGCTCTTTTTCTGGCGCCGTTGCCGAGGAGATCAAGACACGCTTCAAGGGGAGTCTCCACTTCTCAATCTCTTTACTTTGTTTTTGTCTTGCTTTATTTTATTTACTACTTTGTTTGCTGCATTATATCAAAACACAAAAAAATTAGTTGCTAGCTTTACTTTATTTCTCTGTCTTGTTTGCTATATCAAAAACACAAAAAAAATTAGTTACTTGCATTTACTTTACTTATTTCATCATGTTTCCTTTTAATTTTACCACAAAGAACATACCGGTAGGACAAGGGTCTATAATTGGGAGGAACAATATAGAAGAATTTTTCACCCATGTTAGTACCGTTGAAGATTTTGAAGATAGACACTTGGTAGACCTTGCTCCCACTTATGAAATTGCTGCTCGCTGCTTTAGTTCGCTTTGTTGGAAACTAAATTTGTTAATCTAAATCCTATAATCCAACACATGTTTCTTACACTTGGTGATATGGAAGAAGGGGAAAAGAAAGATTTTGTTTTAGAAACCCTTCTTAGAGAATTTGGTGGTCTAGCAAGAGAAGCTAGAAAGGTCTTTGCTAAATTTAATATGCTTGGTTCTCATACTAATTTTGTTGGTCTCCTTGAAAAGATGGACATGGATAGAATAAGATACACTAATAATATTAATGATGGCGGGGAGATCAAAGCACCCATACCATGTAAACTCCTAGCTATGAATGATGCACTAGAACATAACTATGCTTGGCTTGTTCCCGAAAATTTGTTCGATGAGAGTAGCAAGCCCAAGACTAATGAAAAGGGAGACGCTGAAACTTATGTATCCAATATACTATGCATGGTTGAGAAAACTCCAAACCCCGCTGTAGGTGCACCACCCTTCGATGTTACTTGAGATACACTTTCGCGCCTAGGCTGAAAGGCGTTAAAGAAAAGCGCTTATGGGAGACAACCCATGTTT